>NC_141548.1:13337500-13637500 GCF_021556685.1 Rattus norvegicus | reverse complement strand
TCAATTAAAAAATTTAAAAAAAGAGAAATGTTCAGCATCTTTAGCCATCAGAGAAATGAAAATAGAAATGACTTTGAGATTTCTTCTTACATATGTCAGAATGACTAAGATCAATACACAAGTGACAGCTCACGCTTGTGAGGATTTGTAGCAAGGGGAACTCTTCTCCATGGCTGATGTGAGTGCAATCTTGTATAGCCTCCATGGGATTCAATATGGCAGTTCCTCAGAAAATTGGGAATTGATATACCTCAAGCCCCAGCTATATCACTCTTGAGCATATACTCAAAGGGTGCTCCAACCTACCGCAAGGACACTTGCTTAGCTTCATGATTCTAGTGGCTTTATTCATAATATCCAGAAACTGGAAACAACCCAGAAGTCTCTCAACTTATGAAAAGATAAAGATAATCAATTTACATAGTGAAGTATTACTTGGGTGTTAAAAAATAACATCATGAAATTTGTAGGCAAATAGAATTAGATAAAAATCATCCTGAATGAGGTAACCCAGAAAGACAAAAATGCTATCTACTCTCTTACCATTGGATATTAGCTCCTAAGTAAATAATAATCATGCTATAATCCCAGACCCAGAGAAGCTAGGTAAAGAGGTGGCTCTAGGGAGGACACTAGGGAAGGGGAAATAGAATAAAATTTGCAGGTGGACTAGGGGTGGGAGGGGCTGGGAACCAGAGGGATCCGTGTGGAGAGGAATAGAGGAATCAGCTGAATTGGGGGATATTTGGGAGGTGCTGTGGAAATCTACTATAGCGGGAACTTCTAGGAATCTCTGTGTGTGACCCTAGTGAGGACTTGTAGTAATGGGGTGAAGGAGTCAGAACTGTCCATCTTCTGTAGCTAGGCAAGGCTGCCAGTGGTGGGACTGGTTTGTATTTGGTTGTGCTTTCGGCTGAGGGCATCCATGAAGATCCCCAAACAAATCAGGATGACTCTAGCACAGAGGGTCACTCTCTGAAACCTGACAGTGGGGCCCCATTGCTGAGGACAGCATTCTCAGAACTCATTGAGTATAGGAAGGTCGAGCTAGTGCCTGCATGGGGCCTTCAAACCTGTGTTCTAGTCTCTTTGGAGCAAGAAGGTACAATGTAGACTACAGAAGTGGAGGCCTAGATACTAACTCAGCCACAAGATTCTCTACCTATAACCTCGCCTGCCTGCAAGATACTTTGGGGCAATGGTAGCTCAGAACTTGAAATGGCCAATCAATGCCTGGTTGAATTTGAGGTTGAGGCCAACCAGGAAAGGAAGCCCATTCCCTAGACTGCCTAAATGAATGGCCAAGAGACCTAGGGTAGAACCAAACATAACTGGGGAGGGGAAGAGAAAAAATAATTAAATAATTAGCAATTTTTGTTTGTTTAGAAGAATATCAGAATGGCTCCCCCACCCACCCCAACACACACACACACACACACACACACACACACACACACACACACACACACACACACTGATGGAAACCATAGCAGTTTCTGTCTCAGAAATGTGTGTCCTGAACTCTGCAGTAAACAGCTTTCTCTTAAGGCTGACCTCCAAGCCTAGATCAATGTAACCAATGTCAAGATGTCAAGTTCTATTCCTGTCTCAGTTCAGGTGTGGGGCCAGATACTAAACGAGGCCAGCTGTGAAAAAGAGTCTTTATAGTAAGGTTGAGCCATTCAGTCACAAAATGAAAACAGGAATCTATGTACATGGTTTTCAGTTTCTTAAAATTAAATTTTCCAGTACTGATTAAACAAAACGTTTAAACAGAAACCAATTTGAATGATGTTCCTTATTTTGTTCAATATATAGAAAGTTTGACAACTTCAGCATGTCAGTATAAAAATTACCAAGGAAGTATTTTGCTTTGAGGTGTCTTTTGTGGTCTGTAAAACTGGTCTGTAATTCACCAGGCACCTCACAGCCTGGCTGGGTCTCAGGGTCAGTGACAAGGTCTATAGGTTCTTAGGATCCACAGGAACTGCACCATGTATTGAGAGGCAGAGTTGTAAAGTTTTGGGGAGTAGTTTTGCTGCAGAGAGCCCGTGCTGGGCCTGGGGCTCTCCACTCCCAAGGGACTCAGGAGGCTTTGTTGTTCAAGCTCCAGAAGGTTCCCATTCCTTACATTTGTTCAGCCAAAGGCCTGGTGATGTGTGGCTTCCCTACGGAAAGTCTCAGGAACACAGCGGAGCCAATGTTCTCACCTGGAACTAGACTGCTGTGAGCAAATATGGTCCCTCGAGGAAGTAACTATGTGAGGCTCATTCTGTAAAGCTTTCTATTCAGCATGTCCTGTCTAGCCGGCAGTTGGAGAAGTGGAGATGCAGCTCAGAAGCAGATGGAAAATGTATTGTTTACCTTGATCTATGATCAAGACTGAAGAACCAGTCCAGGGAATTATATACATACACATCCCCTTTATTTGCTGATGTACTCAAGGACACAGAGTAGCTGGGGGGGCCAAGCCCAACTTAGAGTTTTTATCATACTTCTAATAGTTTTTAATTTCTGTAGCCAAATCACCCAGGTCCTGTCTCTTCCTGGCTCACAAGTTTTCAGAGCAGAGATCAGAGAGACACGCTCACTCCCCAAACCACTATCTCACATACCCAAAGCAGAGAACAGAAGCTTTCCTTGACTGAGTTTGTTCATATTTAAACATGAGTGTCATAGGAGGGCACAGGTGAATACAGCTGTAATCCCAGTCCTTGGGAGGCTAAGACAGGAAGGGGGCTAGTTCAGGTCCAGCCTGGATTACATCATGAGTCTGAAGCTAAGTGGACAGCAGGAGACCCTGTTTAAATAAAAAAAATAAACAAATGTATAAATAGTATAATGTTCTCCACATGGTCAAGTTGAGAAATCAAGAAAGACACTCATGGTCGCCCTCCCTGCCCGCCCCCCCAGTGCTAATCCACAGTAATGCAGCAAGGATGGACCTCCTTTCTGGCTAACCTCCTCTGTCTTATACATGGAAACGGTGGCAGGAGAGTGAGAAAAGACTTGATCAGCTGCCATTGAACTTGTACCTTCCATATTTGAGGGCAAATCATATCCGCATCACAGTTGAAATATAGAATGTCCTCACTGGGCTGTCACCTCTTGGAATCTCCTTGAGTCTGAGAGCTGCATTCAGTTGAGACTCTAAAGCCAGGCTCCCTGGACAGGCTCCTGGTCACACCTCTAGTCTTTGGTTTCAGGCTTCATTTCAGGTATAGTGTCAAAGCTCTTCTGTTCCCTGCCCTTCTGGAAAAGAACTGAACAGGAAAAAGTGAAAAAAAAGAACATCGATTCAGTACAGCCTATAGCCTGGCCTGTCAACTCAGGTCAGTCTTGCAGGCCTCTCGAACCCTCTGTTGCAAGTATCAGATGAGTTAAGGTAATGCTCATACCTGCAGTATTGGGCATTCTGAAATGTGAGCCCTACTTTAAAAAAAAATTAGAATTTCTTTATTATCTCCATTAATTTATTTATTCATTTTACATCTTCATTGCTGCTTCCCCCTTCTCCCTCCCCCTTTCTCTTAATGCGGGGTTCTCTCTGAGTACCCTCCACCCTGGCACATCAAGTCATTGTAGGGTCAGGAACATCCTCGCCCACAGAGACCAGATATGTCAGCACGGTTGGGGAATGGATTCTACAGATAGGCAACAGCTTTAGGGAGAGCCAGTTGTTGGGGGACCCACACGGAGACCGTGCTGCACATCTGCTGCATATGAGCTGGGGACCTCGGACAAACCTGTGTCTTGGTTGATGGTTCACTCTCTGAGAGCCCGCAAGGGTCCAGGTTAGTTGACTCTGTTGGTCTTCCTGTGGAGTTCCTATCCTCTTTGGGGTCTTCAATCCTTCCCCAACTCTTCCATAAGAGTTCCAGAGCTCTGGCCAATGTTTGGCTACGGGTCTCTGCATGTGTTTCAGTTAGCTGCTGGATCAAGCCTCTTAGAAGACAGTTATGCTAGGCTCCACTCTGCAAGTATAACAGAGTATCATTAAATATTGTCAGTTATTGGTGCTTGTCCATGGGATGGGTCTAAGGTTGGGTCGGCTCTTGGTTATCTTTTCTCACTTTCTGGTGAGCCCCACTTTTTAATAGAATTTCCCAGTTTGTTCTCAGGCCAGCCATCCACTGTCGGGATTGAATATCTGTTGTTCCTGATCTGTTCTGTCCGGGATGAGGAAAAGCAGCATGTAGACAACTTTCCTGGAATGTTTGAGGAGCTGCTTTGTGTCCTATGCTGACTGTCGCTGTGATAAACATCACGACAAAGAGCAGTTTGGGGAGGAAGGCATTTCTCCATCTTATGGGTTACAGTCCATCCTCGAGGGAAGTCAGGGCAGGAGCTTGAAGCAGAAAGCATGGGGCAATGTTACGTATCAGCCTGCTTTCTCGTCTCATGCTCAGCCAGCCTTCTTATAAACTTATGGCTGTCTGCCCAGGGGTGGCACTGCCCACAGTGCATGGGGTCCTCCATGTCCATCAACAAAAGGCCACACAGACTTGCCAACAGGCTGATTAGAGCCTCCTCAGATAACCCTTGGCTGAGTCAAGTTGTCACTAAAGGACACCAGGAGACTAACAGCTTCCTCAACATCGGCTACACGTGCGGTTTATGCGGTTGGCTTGCATGCTCTCTCCTGAAGTTTTATGTTCACCCATCTACAACCTTCTCTTTCTACTGTGTCCAAAGTGGTTCAAGGTTTATTTTCTAGCACTGGGCCGAGAAGTGTGAGAAGTCAGGTATGGCATCATTTTTGGATTTCATTGCTTGAACTGGTGCCCAACAGCCTGCCCAGTGCTGCCAGAATGGCCCATCTACTTTTTAATGCTGCTCTGTGAGCTGTAGGAGCTCCACTTTGGGACCTCACAGCTGTTTGGAGTCACGCCAATGTGTTCAGACATCACTACCACAGCCCAGCCCCCATGAAAGAGAGCTTGGACTTAACCTTTTCTTTTCTGGTGATGTATGGTGAAAGGGCTAAGAACAGTCTGCACAGAGAACTATGAATCAGGGACACAGCCATGTGGACTGTCACTTCTGAGGAGTCTAAGCACTTTGGGGCACTAAAGGGGTATGAATTGCCAGGGGGGATGGCAGAGATCTTAGAAGGTCTGGGGAATTGTCTCATGGTTGTGTCATCTGCAGAAGATTGTGTGCCTGACACTGAGGCAGGCTTGGGAAACGGACAGCTGAGCCAGGTTGTCACTGACACCTGTGCTTAAGCAGGTGCTAAGAGAAGACATAACTTGATGCATTTTCTTCCCAGTGATGCCTTATGTGAAACAGGACCACAAACTCCCCCCCCCCCCCCGCTTTTCTTTCCTCTTTTCTTTCTCCATTCTCTCTCTCTCTCTCTCTCTCTCTCTCTCTCTCTCCACACACACACACACACACACACACACACACACACACACACACACACAGACACAGAAACACATAGATACACCCACACAGATATAGACATACCCACACAAATACACAGACACACAGATATGTCCAGACACACACATACGGACACACATAGATACACAGACACATACATATGGAGACACATAACACACAGACATATCCCACATACACACATACACCACATACACACATACACACAGACATGCCCATATATGCATACACAGATACATACACAGACCCACATAGGTAGACACATAGAGAGACACATACACACACACATACACACAAACACGGAGACACACACAGGCACATGTAGATACATATACACAGACACATAGATACACAGACTCTCACACAGTCTCTCTCTCTCTCTCTCTCTCTCTCTCTCTCTCACACACACACACACACACACACACACACACACACACTCACTCACTCTCTTCTGGGAGCCTTGATGATGGGCAGGCAGCCGTTAAAGCAGTTCCTGGACACTTAAGAAGCTGTTACTTGGGTGCTGACTTGTGCTGAGATCCCTGCAGAGTGTTTGTGATTCTGTGTTTTCACCCCTGGAGAGAAAAATTCACTTCTAGTAGGATATTCAACTGCAATGTGAGCTGGTTTATTGGTTGTGGGAAGTGTGTGGGAAGGAGTGGTCAGCAGTGGCAGGAATGAGGCATCTCGGGAGGCAAAGAGATGCTGTAATGTAGCAGTGGTAGCCATGGGATGGGCTAGTTGTCACCTGACCAGCATTTATGCTTTCATTGTTTCCCTCAAATGAACTGAACTCTAGCTTTATTCAGGTTTCTGTCCTTAGAATCACATATTCCAGAGAAAGTGGCTATCATACCCCTTGCTTCCTCTGAGAAGTGAGGGAGCATGTTGGTGAGTCTTCCTGACCGGAGAGAGCTGTGGAGCAGTACTTTTCAGTAGACACTTGGGTGTGCTCACTTGAAGCTTGCTGTAGTGTCTTGCTACACTCAGAGGGTACAGCCAGCAACACTGATGATGGAAAACTGTAACTGAGGCCTTTGTGGCTCCACTATGGCCGTGAGCCAGCCCATGAAGGCTACTTTACTTTTGGACTCTCTCTTACCATTTTATCCAGTTTGAGCAAGTAGGTCCATTTTCTTCAGCACAACGAATGCAAACTTGCTAAAAGAATTGCTGGGAATACCAGATAAGAGCAAAGCTTTTAATGCACATGTATTAGTTAAGTTTCTATTGGCTTTGAGAAAATGCCATGACCAAGGTGACTTATAGAAGAGTTTGTTTGGACTTACAGCTCCCGAGTGGTAAAAGCTCATCGTGGTGGGAAAGCATGGCAGCAGACAGCAGGTGTGGTAGCTGGACAAAGAAAAACAAGCACAAAGGGAAGAGAGGAGTCTGGCAGTGGGGTAGGGCTTTAAGCTCTCAAATACCATCCCCACTGATATACTTTCTACAGCAAGGCCATAGCCACCCACCCTACCCCCAAAGTTCTACCAATAGGGACCAAGTGTTCAAGTACAAGAGTCTACAAGGGACATTTCTCATTTAAACCACCACAAGCACACATTGATTATGGCTCTCTTGGGCCTACCTGTAGGCTTGGATCCATCTTCTTAGGTCCTGGCATGCATACTCTCCATATATTTCTTACTGTTGAATCTCAGCATTTTGTATTTCCAATTCTTCTAAACTGTAACCACCACGACAGGGAAGAATGTGTGTGTGTGTGTGTGTGTGTGTGTGTGTGTGTGTGTGTGTGTGTGTGTGTGTTTATTCATATATATTTGTGTTTGCAAGTATATATGTTATATATTCACATGTGTCAATAACTATATCTTTCTAAATATCTCTCTGTTAACTAGAGAGATATTTAACTATCATCTGTCTGTCATCTATCAGTCTTTCTGTCATCTCTCTACAATCTATCTATCTATCTATCTATCTATCTATCTATCTATCTATCTATCTATCTTTATCATTTGTCTACCTACCTGCCTGCCTACCTACCTACATACCTGTGAACATGTATGTGCATGTAAATTGTTACCAGAGTTGTTAGCATTGGAGTGTATGCCCTGGAAACCATAACATGCTAGCTTTGGCTCCCCATCTCCAGAAACCAACTAGATAATCAAGAGAAGATGTAAAGCATCAAAGAGATTTATTAAATGCAGCCATATGGGGAAGAAGTACAAAGAGGCTTAGGACTCTCTGAAGAACAATTCTGAGGTCCTAACATGAGGGTAGGGTCTAAACAGAAGGCAAGAGGAATACACAGCTACGCGGTCCTGTCAAGGTCTGGTGCTGACTACCATGGTTGTTTCATCCAAGTCTGTTTTGCTAGGCTGTTTGACAAATTGTCAGAACTGTGTGAGATCTGTTTATGGGAGAAAAGCTCCCCTCCGCACACACCCACACACTCAACATCAATATTCCAATCTTTTTCTTCTGCCAGAGTGAGATTCCTGGGGAAATCCCAGTGTCTTGGAGGCCATCTTTTCAATAATCAGATAACCACAAGAGATGGCAAACTGTCTTTAAAACATCTTCATTGTTGCCAATATGGCTACATTTTCTCCCTTCTCTTCTAATACTTTATTCTTTTTTATCTAATAAATATTTAATGATTATGGACTACATGCTAAGAAATCTGCCAACAGCAGGGAAAAAGTCAGCAAGTTCTAATCATGAGAGATGGAGACTTCGTATTATAGTGGGTACATTATACATAATACATTGCCTCATCCCTTGACTCTGTTCTTCTGGCCTTTTACTTTATTAACTTCGAATGATCTTTTCAACACTTCATTCTCCAGGTGATATATGCTTCTATGTGAAGCAAATATGGTAAATAGCTTACCAATAAAACCAAGCTAAGGTTTTAAAGAGTCAGTTAGTGAGGTGGTTTGAATAAAAATGGTCCCACAAGCCCATAAAATGTGGTACTATTAAGAAGTATGTCCTTATTGGAGTGGGTGTGGCCTTGTTGGAGGAAGTGTGTCACCGGAGGTGGGGGGAGGCAGGCTTTGAGGTTTCAGATGCTCAATCCATGACCAGTGTCTCATTTTTCTCTCCAGGCTCAAGTCTGCCCGCACTCTCCCATCCTTACCACCATGATGATAATGGTCTAAACCTCCGATCTGTAAGCCAGCCCCAATTAAATGCTTCTCTTTATAAGAGTCACCAGGGTCATGGTTACTCTGTACAGCAATGAAGCCATAACTGAGAGAGTTAGTGTCAGATCTCTTTCCTGTCTTGTTTGCTCTGGAAAGGTAGAACAAGCAACTACATCTTGCTGCTTTGAGGCAGGGACTGGATGTGAATCTTAGATTAGCCTCAAGTTTACCAACGTCCATCTTTAGCTTTCCACATGTTGGGATTACAGGCTACTGGTACAAAGACCACACTGGCTTGTTTCCACTCTGATCACGTCCTCTTCTAAGAACAATATATTTGGAGTGTACTGCTGACAAACTTTGGTCTCTGCTCTCCCTGTGGATCTAATCCGATTGCCTGTTGTGGCTCACACATGGAATCACGATTCCACACGATCCCAACACTCGTCAAGGAGTCAATACCAATAGACAGACCCTTTGTGGCTCATTAAAAGTAACTCCGAGGTATGTGAGAGTGTGTAGGAGGTCATACCCAGAGTCTTTTCTATGTGTCATGTGGGCGGTGGCCCAAAATCTTAAAATCATTGCTTACAAATGTCAATAAACAATAGTTGCGTATGTATATGTGTATGAACATATGTGTGTGCATGTGTGCCTAAGTGTGTATGTTTGTGTGTTTGTGCTCAAAAGCCATGACTCATTCCTTGATTCTGCAAGGCCCTGGGAAGGATTTTGGTTATGTTCTTGTCACATACACACTGCATTTTTTTCCCTTAGGATTTTGCCAAATGTTCTTCGGTTTATCTCATGTCTGGTTCCCTCAATCCATCAGGATTTCTGCTCATTCTTTTAGACTCCTTAATGTTATCTCTTGGTCTTCTCTGGGTTAGATATTTTCCATTTTCCTGGTGCTAGGTATCTCTGTAACATCCATTAGCATATTGCCTTTATCATCAGGATTCATCTACTGCCTGAGATCTCTTACATTTATTGGGATTTGTGAGGCATTCAAACAGGGACACTGTCATCACAGATGTCTTGTCACAGAGAAGTAAAATGCGTTTCTACTTATTTCTAGACAGAGATCAGATCATTACACTAAAGCTACAACATGTATTGAGCACCATTGAATATAGAATGAATGGTACATTGTGCTTCCAAGCCACTGTACAATGAACTTCTCATGCATAGCCCCAGTCAGGTTGGGATGTGTGGTCATCCCAGAGCGGCTCTCCAATGCTGTCTCTGAGAACTGCCAGCTTAGGATGGTGGCAGGTTACTAAGATTCTGGGCTTTTCATGTTACCATTTTGCTTTGTGTTTTCCAAAATAAACAGAGAGAAATGAAAATTTAGGAATTGAGAGCTGTTGCTGTCTGAGGCAGAAAATAAAGAATGTTAAATATGTCATCTATCAGAACAGGAAATGCATGTACAACTCCATTACATTTCTGTAATTAGGGAGTACTAATCCAGACCTAAGAATACTGTAGTTGTGTGTTATTGGCTGGGAGATAGGTTAAGTATGCAGTTATCTTGGTTTGATTGAAATTTATTTCTTAAGGTTAATTCAGTGTTTAATTTTAGAGGCACATATCTCTCAAGGGGAAATGTACAGCTCAAATTCCTTACAGGGTGAAACACTAATTCTTTTCATGAGTACTACTTGATGATCAGTTTTGCAATATTGCTACAAAGTTTATTAACAGCCCTTCCTGCTAGAGAGAGTCACTTGCAGTTGTATGTCAAAGGTTATGTTAGATGACCTAGAAAACAAGGAACCAGTTGATGAGAATCTTCAAAATTTACTTGGCCAGTAAAATTTGAAACTTTATCTTCAAATACTTTTGTCTAGATAGTAATTAAATAGATTTTTATGTGTTCTTTTCTGTCTCTGACATTGGGGAAGAGGTATAATGGGTCACATTTACACTTACCGAGCAGATGGGGGTTTCCATCTCATTCAGTGTTCTGTGGCAGTACTAGATTCTGTTGCGTGTGAAAATCTCCTAAGAGATTTCTAATAAACTCCAGAGACAAGGCTGCATCCTGCACCAAACCCCCAGTACTTTATGAGCTCCCAAGATGTTTCACAGAGTGGTGGGGATGAAGTCATTGTCATACATGCCTGCCTGTACACTGGCACCTGATGGGAATTAGTGGGTTGCAGAGGCAAACTGCAGTTCTGCTTTGGAATGCTTTCACCTTTCACTTGCATATAGCCTCTCACACTCAGTTGGACAGACAGACAGACAGATAGAAAAAAACCCAACCCCCCCCCCCATTCCTTCATTCCTTCATCCCAGAACAGGGATTAAGTTAAGGCCCTGAATATGTTAGGTAGGAACTCTACCACTAAGCCACACCACCAGCCCATCACTGGAGGATTCTAGGCAGCAAGATTACTAGCCACCAACTGATATATTTAAGTATCTTATCAAAGCATTTATGTTAACACTTAGTCAACTTTCTCTATTCCATTATTTTAAATTTTCTTTTGTTGTGGCTGTAGCTGACTTTTAGGAACTTTATCTTGGTGGCGAGGTAGTCATGCCAACGACTTGGGTCCCTGAAGGAGTGGATGCTCAGAGCCCTCAGCTATGTGGGGGCCTGCTCTTTGTTGCTTGTTCCTCCATGGATACACATAGCTATGGCATGGTCACAGTTTCATGTGTCTCCCAAGGATTTATATATTGAAATCTAACTCCCATTATGAGGCATTAAGTGTGTGGAAGTGAGTGTAGTAAGGCCATGGTATTGAGAAAGGGTTTGCAGAAGCAGTTAGATGGATACAATTACGCTCACCAAGCTAGACCTGCATGTTTAGTCTCTGTAACTTTATAATGCTATATAAAAACAGAGGGTGGCACATATACTCGCTCCTCTGCTCTTGTCTCTTGCCATGCACACCCCAAGCTGCCTTGGTACTTTTCTAGGAAGAAAGCCATCTCTAGATATGAGCTTTGAATTCCTAAATCTGTGAGCTAAATCACCTCATTTCTTATACAGTTATTCAGCCACAGGCATTTTGTTACAGCAATGAAAAACTGGCCAATGCACACTTCCTGAAATGGGTGCTCATGGGAACCCTGGCTTTCTGTGCAGGGCTGATTTTGCTCCTCAAGCTGAGGCCTACAGGTGGCAAATAGCACCCCTGCTGCCCCTTTCCTGGTCTGCTGGGCAGTGATCACTGACATTTAGATAAATAAAGGGATGTGTTCTTGGGCCTGTGTAGCCAATTTCCTCTTGTCGTTTACAAACCTCAGGAGATTGCCTCCTGTAACAAAAGGCATTGCAAGAAAGTCTGAACTTTAGGGAGGAAATGAAGCAGTTGGCCTGTGTGAGAACAGCTGGGTAGAAAATGGGCTTCAGGTTCTTCTGATTGAGGTATCTGAATGAGAAGCCTTGCCAATTAGTCTCTTCCTTCCTCCCCTCAGGTTACACAGAGCATTGCTTGTTACTAAGGGCAAAAATGTGCAGAGAGGATGGAGGGACTCAGGATTGAGGAGAGCATGGCCTAGGGGATCACAGCCCTAGAAAACACCTTATAAAGAGTTGTAGATGTCTACCAATGTTAGGACAGATGCGGGAAGATACTCCCTGTTCCCCATCAGCAGTTCTTTCAGTGGCCTCCGCAGAGACTTTCCCTGGACTAACCTTGCAGGTTTACAGGTAGGCCGGCATCAGACAGTGAGTCTGTCTTCTTTCCAGGCCTTTCAAGAGCATGGAGCCCAGGGTGTCTGCTTTTGCAGTTTCCAGCCAACAGTGTGGACGTGCTTCAGTGGTGATGAAGGCAGCTGGAACAGGTGCCCTGCAGAGCTGGTGGGGAAGGATTTTCTGCTAGCTTAATTGGAAGTGCACAGGGATTCCAGCAAAACAACCATGCCTACAGGGAGAAATGTCTTCTGATCTCTGCCTCATTCTGGTCATTGCTCAGCAGAGGGAAGGGGAGGAGGAGGGGGAGGGGGAGGGGGAGAGGGAGGGGAGGAGAGGGAGAGGGAGGAGAGGGAGAGGGAGGAGATTATACAGGCAGCCTGTCTCCAATGGGGGAACTTCAGAACATCCCTGAGACTGAAACCATCGTAAACACAATGGGCTCTGTTCTTGGTTGACAGGAACATCTCAAAACAGAAACAGACTTGTTGCAATGACCCAGGAATGTTATCAAGTGGTTAGCTTAGCCTCTCTGGACATTGTATGTCTGTAGCAGTATAAGAGCTAGAGCAGCAGATTGTGTGACAGATGAACTCAGGGATAAAACCTGTGGACAGTTCGGCTGGTCATAGCATCAGGAGTGGTCTCTTACCTATGCTGTTTAAGCCTGTTCACCCTCAGAGTGACTAGTGTCTATGGCTTTCTGAGGAATGACAAGTTTTCATGTGTCACAGACTCAGTCCCAAAACCAAGTCCCAGACTAACTGTGTGAGGTGGTCACACTAGCTGACCTGAACAACGCACTTGACTTTGCTTTTGTCCCCTCTAAGGGGCAGACACAATGCCTACTGTCCATTGAATGAGTGAGGCTATAGCGTGGAGGGGATTTGCAGCAGATGCCTCTCTTCTCCTTCCTGGGACCTGGCTGCTTACACAGAAATGGGAAGTAGGAACGGCCTTTGCCTCATTTTACAAAAGAGAGCACCCTTGCGAAGTTTTGGCACCAAAATTTGACTGCAGTGTCTGCAAACCACCTCTAATTATGCCTCACACTTTATGCTATGCTTAGCTGCCCAGAACCGTCTTCTATTGTGCTCACCCTCCAGATATAAATAAAGGTCCTCTTTCTTGTTGAGCAACTGGTTTCCAATGATTAGAGGAGGAACCAGGGCTCCCCACCAGACCTGGTTTCAAGCTGAGGATGTAACCACTTATAATGAGGTAAGTAACACGTACATGGATATAATAACACTGGCACAGCGCACACAAATGTTTCAGCTTTCACCAAAGGCTTTGGTATCAGAAAAATAAAAAAGCTGTGGCAGCATATAAATGAGTTCTTTTCTCAGATGATTTGCCTTTTTCTCCAATACTAACCCCGAGAAGGACATATTCCATGCAAGACCTATTTAACGCTTACTTCTTTTCTTGCTTTCTGATTTGGATTTTCTCAAGGAACAGAATCAATAGGGCAAATATAAATTATAATTGTGATTTATTATATTGGCTTACACAATAGGGGCTGTGTAGTCCCACAGTGGTTGTTTGCACACTGGAGAGGCTCAGAATCTGGGATCTGTTCAGGTCACAAGGCTAAATGTCATACCAGTGGGTCCCGGTCTGTTTCTAGAGCCTTAGAGGATTCCAGGAGGGTCATTGGAAGAGTCCACATTGGAAAGCTAAAGATTTTGGATTTCTAGGTCATTGAAGAAGGCAGCAGCAGGAAGCATAGAGTAAATGCATGGCAAAGGAGCAGTATTTTTCTCTCAAACTCTACATCTGGGCTGGTGATGCTGCCCCTTTTGGGTAGGATCCTCTCAAAGACCAGTGCTGAAGCACATCTGTTGGATGATCCAAGATTCCGTCAAACTGTCAACCAAGATAAACAGTCCCCAAGGTAAGTTTCCTTTCACGAGGCCCCAGAAAGTTAAATTTCCTGTGCAGAATAGTGATGTTCTGCAGAACAATGTGAGTATGTCATGTGTTGACACATCTTTTCATTCACTAGACAGATGCTCTGGGTTCTAAGGGAAATAGATCTCTGGTGAAGCTGTTTACTCTGCTACTTCTAGGTGAAGCAGCTTGGATGGTAGCCAGCAAACATGGCTTTGTCTCAATAAAACTTTATTTACATAAAATAAGTGCCTGTCATTCCTGCTTTACATCACCCAGTCCTTTTAACTGCACTGAGCATATTGTATGAGTCACGAATTGCTTCTTTGTATTTAAAAAAATGGAGTCTCAGACAGAGATAATGACGGGGACTGCCCTGCCATGTCATAGCTTTTGGTGATTGGCTTTTTTTCTGTGTTAATTTATAAGCTCCTAACCTTGTCTGTCGTTATGGTAACCGACAGAGTTTGCGACTAATAATTCCTGCGCAGCTATGACTGCTATTATCACTGGTCTCTGGGAGGAGAGTGGGGTTTCTCCAACAGGGCAGAGGAACAGATCTGCCAGGGCTGCAAGAGAGGTAAAGAAATAGCCCTGTGCTGAGATATATGCTAGCATGGTCAGGATAATTTTGATGAGCTAGCTGAGAATCTGCCTAGCTCTATGCCTAAGCTCTAATGAATATTAATAAGTCTTGGTGACATTATTTAACCGTGACAGACATGAGAAAGTCCCACTATATTATTCCTCTTTTTCTTCCTTCCTTCTTTCCTTTTTTTTTACTTCTGTGTTTTCAAAGCCACCAGTGAGTTTTGCCTGCTCAGACTGCTGACACTGTGTGAACTTCATAGATGCCTTAAAGTCAAGTCAAAGAAAATAGAATGTCACAGGAATACAACATCGGAGTGTGGCCAGATCATGAGTTTGAAATAAGGGGCATCCAGCTTTGGCTTCTGACGTTCCCATGTGCCAGCCTTTGTGGTCATGGGATAGTAGTGTAGTTCTCTTGAGCCTGAACACCCTTTTCTGTAAAACCACACAGGCATTGGACTGTCACACTGAACTGAAGTGGAAATGGAAGGAAGAGCTGTAGCTAAATGTCATGGTATAGAATTGCCACCATGTTGGCCCCCCTGCAGATGGCAGTGCGCAGAGTCTATATCTGAGTTGGAAGAGGGAAGGCTGTAGATCGGTTTCATGTTACCAAAACACACCTATCTGGAGATGCCCAAGAATTGCAATTAGTGATACAGTGAAGCACAATGAGATTGTGTGGCTTTGCAATATCCTGGAGAAAGAACTCTGCACGTGTGAAGGGCAGCGGCTCAACACACAAGGTCAATATTTCATCTGAGAAGTGCTCTTTATGGAAATGTGAGCTTGCCTCCGAGCCTTCCCAATACACAGGAAATTGTACCTCTCTGCTACTTACCCCCTCTGTCTCTCTCTTCTGTGTAGTCCTTAGGTCATGTTTCTGTCCTGTGATTTCTCATGATGTACTGTACCTGATGATTCATGATACAGCAGACCCTGAGGACATCTGACCCACTCTTGCCCCATTCTATTCTTTCTGTCCCGAACTGAAGGATGACTTTGTTGAGCTTCTACAATATGGGCTCTGAAGGAAAAAGTCTTGCCAATCCTTCTGGCGTCCCACGTGTATAACAGAACTCATCCTGGTCAGCTGTCTTCCAGGCAGCAGTGCTCCTCAGTGACACTTTGAGGACAAAGAAACTCCAGCATTTGATGCCTTCCAGCCTCTAAGATAAGGAGAAAGTCTGTTGAAATTCCTAATGAAAGACATGGAGTCAAGCATCGCTCACTGACTAGAAACATCCTGGGACACTAGGATATCATTGATTCCTGCATATAGTAGAATATGCGCTGACATGTTCTGGTTGGGCACACCATTTGCCCTTTATTATAACCAAAAAATTAGTCAACGTGAACATGACCAGAATGGACATTTTGCTGCTATGATAATATACTACATTCTTTTATAGTGTGTTCATCTATATTTAAGTCGAATATTCTTATCCTTCTGGAGCTATAAGCTAATAATAAATTCTCTTCTCCCTAAGTGACCTTGATTATGGTGTTTTATCACAGTGACATCAAAAGTGACTAATACAATGATCTCATAACTTTTACTTTCCCTAGCCCACCTCTCATGACATGGTCTTTAAATCCCTTTGGCTTTTCAAGCCAGAGAAAATCCCTCCCTATGTTCATAGCCCTTTACCTAAAGCTGGTATCAACTGGATCCCCACTAAAAACTTGACAATTGACAAATAGATGGGAGATTATTGTTCCTGAGAGCAATGGAGTGACTTTGAACTGGAGAAAGTACCAGACAAAGCACAGGGACATGAAAAATCCTGTATCTGGATGTTGCTCTGTGTCCTGAACAGGACCCCAGGAATGTCACCCAGTAGCTAAGTCCTGACTTCTGGTCTAGGGCGATGCTGGGCCTTCCTAAGTTTTCAATGAGGTGGAAAACCGAAAATGACAATATCAAGTTCAAGTGATCATCATCAGGGTTTGCCTCACATGGGTACAACAAGCACACCGAGCTAATTAACACATTGACGAGCCCCTGATTTGAGTGAATGTCAAGCTTGATTGCATCCACTCATCACTACTGCAGACCCCAAGTGAATCAAAGTTGAATAATCTTCATATCAATGGAATGTAATGAATGTAACGAGTCCTTGACAGACTTCGTCGGCGTTTGTCCTTATTCCAAGTCCACACTGATCTCCAGCATAGACCAGAGCTTGCTGAAGTCCCAGGACAGAAATCTGTCACCCACATGGGGTAATTCAAATCCTGGTTGGGAGTGGGTCTGGAGGGTTTTGCTGTCATTGTACAGCACTCTCACTACTCACAAGGACTTCTGGACAAGCAGAGGAGCACAATGTAACTTAGGAATAAGCTCTTTTTGTCTATCTTTTTAGGGGGCAGGGTCTGGGGGTTTGGAATAGTCCAGTCTCTGGGGGTACTCATTTGAGTTTGTTCAATGAACAAATGAATGATTGAACAAGTGAATAAAGGAATGGAGTTGTGTTAGTAGGAGTGTTCAGGGGACACCCACATTCTTCACATTTCTAAATACAGGTTGGTACAATGGTATCATGCATATTTTCACTATGACCCTGAAACTGGGATGTGCTGTTTCCCTCATGATCAGTTCCCCATTGCCCTCTGTAGGACCTAGAAGGAGTTAACTGTGTCTCCTTGTTCCTTCCTCCTCACTGAGAGAATCTAAGCACAAAGGATACTGCATATACAAAGTGCTTGGCAAACACCGGACACTCAGTCAATGCTGTTTCTCTTCTTTAGTCAGGATTTCTGAGTAACTGAGCGGTCTGTTGAAGGGTATTATTTGGAGGGTCCATGGTATATTCTAGGTGTCGGTGCCATTGTTCTCTTCTTGAAACGAGTTAAAACCAAGTCAAGGTGTGAACGACTGGCAGATAAAGTTTTTACCATTTTTTTCTTTTGACCACGAAACATAAAACATTTAAGCAACGAGAAACAAAAACCACAGACATAAACTGACAGACATGGACAGCCTGGTGCACCAGGGACAGACAATAGACAAAGAGGGAAAATTCTAGATGGTGTCCCTCCGAAGGGACCCACATATCCTACCTATGGAACCCAGAACCAGAAATAAGCATTTCTCCAATAGGAGCCAGCAGAGAGGCAGGACATCTCCTGCCTTTCTTCTGTTCCCAGGAGAGCTCTGAAAAGTTTTTCTCTTTCTCCAAAGCATCTGTGAAGAGTCCGGCAGGACTGTTTTTCTAAGCCCATTCTCTCTCATGTCTAGGGTGTAAACTATCTCTAGTCGGGGTCCAAAGGCTAAAACATAACTCTAAAAGAACGCAAATGTAAAAACGCTTTACTATTACCTTGTCCCATTTATATGACAAGTTTTACTCAGGCTAGCCCAAATCATCCAGGCCTTTTCTGGCCCATCTTACCTCAATCCGTCCCTGCTTCTATGCCGGCCGGGCTCCCGGGACGTCCCAACAGTACTCCTTTTTCCTCCGATCTCGGTGGGACCTCCATTTGTCGGCGCCAGCACCGACATGGTACCAAGAATCGGGCGAAAGCCTGCGGGATGAAAAAAGCACACACACACAGGTTATTCGTGTCAAGCCAGAAGAGGAAGAGAGCTTCTGGTTTCTTTATTGACCAAACTATATATCCAAAGAACACCACTTAGCAGGTATCTGTCAAGCACAGTGGGGAACCCTGGCTGAGACTTCGGTAACAAAGGACCGACTATGTGGCCTGAATAAATTAGGGAAATAACCAGGAAGGCCAGCCTAATTCTGACTCAGGTGAGAAGTACCTGGCCAGACTGTTCCCAGTTGGGGACAAAAGGCTTCCACATGCAAGGGCAGGGCTCAGCAGGGGTCAAACCTTGCTGGAGACCCAGAAGGGTCTTGTTCGGGCTGACAACATTCTGTGAATGTAAACTTCCTGTGCCACACCGTGACAAAGCAACCAGGCCCAAATCCAATACAGCTCCCACACTAGGTATGAAGATGTGGTCAATGTTTTCAATCATTCCTCAGAAGGAAGATCACAGAGGCACAGCATGCTATGGCCTTTGAACTCACTACTCCAGAGCATGGGCACCTGAGAGCACGGCAGAGCAGACAATGGGCATAGGCAGAGGGTCTTGTGTGTCAGCATTGTCCCTGAGGTATGGCTGGGAATGTCACTGCTTTAGAGTATTGTGTCTTGCTGGAAAGACAGGATCAGTCCTACCTAGTTCTCTCCCATGTCTTTAGATGTTAAATCAAGAATGACAAAATATCTAAAAAAAAATGAATCACTGCAAGAGTGATGGTTCCAGTGGTCGGAAAGGGCTGGAGGTGGACTGGGGTCTAACGGGACAAGGCTTCCTTCTCTGACCCGTCCAGCGGGTCCAGTTATTTAGGGTCCCAAAGAGGCTTTCTACCTGTAGGTCAATGGGGGTGAAGAGAAGAAGGAGACCAAGCAAAAGTTCTGTTGTCAAGGTCTCTTTTATTGGGGTGAGCGTTACAGCTTTTACAGCTTTCAGGTAGGGGGAGTGACCTTTGTGAAACACAAAGGAAGGAGGGATGAGGATACTCTGATAGCAGGAGGTGAAGAGGTCATGCGATGGAGACACTGGGTGTTTGCCCAGGAGACATCTGGTATTTACTTGGGCTGAAGCATCTGGTGGTTGTTATCGTCTTGTGCCGTAAATTCATGGGAGAGGCTTTTGTCCAACAATCTCAAGGCTTTATGGCAGTCCTTTCAAGGTTGAACATCTGTGGCCATGCAGCCAAGAGTCACGTAGGCATTCTGAGCTATACAGTCACAAAACGACCAGGCCCAAATCCACGGCTCCCTACACTTCTCTTTTCTCTTCTCTCTCAGCTCTGCTTCCAAGTCTCATCTGAATTCCCCTCCTCAGGCTGTGTAAGAGATGAAATCTAAATCATAATAGTGGATGAGGTTACGGGTGAGGCTGCTGGTATGGAAAGGAACTGTTCAACAGCAGAGAGAGGGATTGTAGGGGAGCAAGCTGGGCTCCACAGAGCAGTGCCTTGCCATTTCCCTCCTGCATTTGCTGTCTCCATTTGTACATAAGGTATGGCGTGTAATTGAGGGGAATAGAGGGCTGTTACAGAAAAAGAAGGAATCAAAGATAAAGGGAAGAGTTCATAAAAAGAGTAAAGAGAAGGTTACAGTCCCTGATGTCTTTTCTTTGGTCGGAGAATGCCTTTGGCGAAAGGAGTTGCTGAAACATCAACACATCAAAATATGCTTTCAGATGTCTGGGTCAGAAAAGTCGTTGGAAAGGGTGTAAACCTGCTCATTGTGAAACAGAGCTTCAGTGCCTGGAGGGAGGTGAAGCAGTGGCAGCTGGAGCTCTCCACAATTGCTGCTGGCCAATCTAGAGGAAGGTCAAAGGGCACTTGTGAAACCCTCTGATAGACTCAGAGACTTGGTGTGAATGAGTGTTCAAATATTGTGCTAAATCATTTAACATTATTGAGATCCACAAAATAAAGGGATAGTGAAAGTGGGAGATACAAAACGCCACCTGTTACATTGCACACAGCCTTGTTCTTCAATCTCCTCAGGTGCTGACAAAGAAAAGGTCTCAATATGACATTGTCATAAATATATCACGTGTCCTCCTCATATTTACATCCTATTCTCACCATTGTTAAATTTTTATTAGTATACTAGTGGTAAAGAATAGCAAATCATATAACTTTTTCATACATATGTTAATTATTTTCCATTTATTTATATTATTGTGTGTATGTGTGAGGGATGAGAACCGGGCGCTACATGTGTAGAGGTCAGAGGACAAGTTACAGGAGTTGGCTCTCTTCTCACATGTGGGTCCCAGAGACTGAACTCAAGTCGTCAGGTTTACAAGCAAGCACCTGGGTGAGCCATCGTACCAACCCATCATGTATACATTTAATGTATACTCTGGTCCTACTCCCCTCTATATGTACTAACAGAGTTTTGATTCATAGTCCCCTGAGAGCCAGAAGTTGGACAGCTTTCATCGTGCATTCATTTCCATTTACACTTGCTTCTATTTTTTCATCCTTCCTTCCCTCTTCCCCTCCCTCCTTCCTTCCCTCCCCCTCCTTTCTCCTTCATGTTCGGATAAAGCCTAGGGTCTTAATCGTGTTAGGCAAATGAGCTATCCTTCAGTCATGTATTAACGTCTTTGCAAAAGTATCTGCTCAGTTCGCTTATGCATTATTTATGCATTGTTAATTTGATATTTTGACTTTCAGTTTTTAATTTCTTTATACATACTGGATATTAACCTCTCTTAGAGTGTATAGCTAGTAAAGACTTTTCCAACCTTCATTTGCTCGGCAGAAACTTTGTACCTCTGTGTAATCCCACTTGTCTGTCAATTCCCACAGCCATTTCTTGAGTTATCAGAGTCCTTTTCAGAAAGTCTTTGCCTCTGTCTAGAATGTCTGTTGAGTGCTCAGTCATAAGTGAGACATCAGTATTGTACTTCCTCTCTAAAAGCTTCAGGGAACACTGTGGAAAATGTGACAGAATGTTTGTAAGAGGTGAGGGCCAGGAAGACCCAGACAGAACAGTTTCTTGCGGACATGGTTGCTTCTGCATGCCTAGCTTTGTGATTCACATTGAATCTCTTTCCTCCTGTGCTCTCATGCTTGTGCCTGTTTTCCTCCTCACTGTGTGGAATTCTTTTGTTTCTTCTGTAGTATTGCTTATGGTTATGAATTACTTTATTTACATATGTCTTAGAAGGCCTGTTTTTCTCTTTCATCTTCTGGATATGGTGACCTGAACTAAGAGTTATTTTCTTCCATTATTTCAAGGTCTCTCTGCCTTTAGTGCTTTTACTGAGATGTGTTATTGTGATGACTTTGCCTTAGGACGTGAGTTGGCACTGCTCTTTTGTGGTTGCCCATTTCTTTCTTTGCACAGTTGGCATTTGATTTTAATGCAGCCTCGGGAGGATCTTTTTCTTGTCATACCCACTGTGGTTAGACAGCTCTCGTGCTTGCTGCCTCCTTCTTCCTGATGTGTTATTATTAGCTCACTGACTAGGTTTTATATGCCTTTAATCTGTGCCTGACCATCTTCTATACTATTATTTTTTATTATCCCAGCAATACTTGTGTTCATAGTTTCTTATTTTTTCACTTATTATTGAATGTCTTAATCCATCAACTTTGTTGTGCTTAATTTTTTACATTTATTATTATTATTATTATTATTATTATTAACTTGTTCATTTTACATACTGCTCACTGCCCTCCTCCTGGTTACTTCTCCCACAGCCCTTCTCCCTTCCCTTCTCCTCTGACTGGGTGGAGGCTTCCTGGCTATTCACTCCCCACTTTGGTACAACAAGTCTCAGTGAAGCTAGGTGAATCCTTTCCCACTGAGGCCACTCAAGGCAACCCAGCTACAGCTTTTGGGATAGTCCCGGTCCCAGTTGTTTGGGACCCATGTGAAGACCAAGCTGCACATTTGCTAGGGGAGACCTAGGTCCAGTGCCTGTGTATGTTCTTTGGTTCCTGATTCAGTCTCTGAGAACCCCAAGGGTCCAGGTTAGTTGACTCTGTTGGTCTTCCTAAAAAGTTTATATCCCCATAGAGGGTTGCATTTTTGTTAACTTAATGCAAGTTAGAGTCATCTGGGAAGAATGAATCTCAGGTGAGAAAAATGCCTCCATCAGATTGGCCTGTGTAGCATTTTCATGATTGATGTGGGAGGGTCTAGCCCACTGTGAGTGGTAGCGCCCTGGGCAATGGTCTGGGGTTGTATAAGAAGACAAGCTAAGCAAACCATGGAAAGCAAGATAGTAAGCTGCATTTCTTTATTATCTCTTCTTCAGTTCCTTCCTCCAGGATCCTGACTTGAGTCTCTGCATTTGTTCCCCTCAATTATGAGACTATGATTAGGATGTGCAAGCCAAATCAACCCTTCCCTGCCCAAGTTGATGTTGACCGTGATATTTTATCACAATAAGGTAAATCAATCTAGGACAGTCTGCAAACTCTGAAATATTTTCTGTTTCACTTAGCTTGTTAGGAAGAATTTCCACTACATTTTTGTTTTTGTAATTTTGTATTTTCAAGATTTCTCTTTGGTTCTTGTTTCAAAATCTTTATCTCTTTAGTAAACATCTCTTTCAGATCTTGTATCACCTTCCCTGATTCATTTAGCTATTTTTTTCTTTATTGTTTTGGAATTCATTGAGGTTTTATTAAACAAATTCTTTGAATTCTTTGTCTGGCATTTCATTAAGTTCAATCTCTTTGGAGTCAGTTACCAGAGACTTGTAAACATTTGGAAGACATATTTTTATATCTCTTAACATTTACCAGTTGATATTTATACATATATTTGGTTACACAAATTTCATAGTTTTACTTGAGGATATTTTAAATGATTATTGCTAGTGTGTGTGTGTGCCAAGTCAATCAATTATCTTGCTGGTAAGTGCCATTAATTTTTAAAAAAGATCTTAATTTTAAAAAGTGTTGCCTCCGCTGGAGTAGTTATTTGGGTAAGAATGATATATCCTTCCCTGACAATCAGTACTTAATTCCACATCTTTGCGGGCTATGCAGCACCCCTTTGAAAGCAAACACTAGGGACTGGACACCTCTCTTTTATGGTACTGGCCACCAGTAGTTCAGTGGGAGTGGTTTGAGATCCCAGTTAACCAGAATAATTTTTGCTTCCCTGCTTTCCCCTACAAAGTGGTATGAAATTAAAGGATTTTTTTTTTACTAGAATTTACTTTGAACACCTTGTTTCAGATTCCCTGGGATGGTGAACATTGAACTGGCTCTGTCTCTGAAATGGAGCACCCCCTCTTTATCTCATGAATTTTAAATGGAAGTTGGGGCAAAACTCTGAACTGTGAAGAGGGATAGAGTAGTACCTATGATTTTCGATGCCCAAGACTAGTTTTCTGAGGCCTAGTTCTTGAAGTCAAACCCATTACTGGGTTAGTCCTCCACCTCAATTTATCTGGCCTTTACGCCCTTCACTCTAGTAGGAAAATAAGCTCTACTGTGTTCCAGGTTTCAATACAAGCCCTACTGCATAGGTTTCTCAGTGATCTAACTCTCCCCAGTGGCATCCTATCAGTGTCACAGGGTAGAGGCTGACTGGGACTTTAGAAAAATACTTACTATGAGTTCCAAAAGAAAGGAGAAGAGTGGGATGCATGGTTTTTTTTTTTTTTTAAACAGCAGGCTTGGGTGTGACCTTTCCAAGATGACTCCTGTTCTAACAGTAGCATTTATGTGGAGATATTAAAAAAATCTTCTTCAGTGCCAGCATATGGGATCTCCCAGGTAAGCCAAGTCCATTGTTCCATCCCATATCTGTCTCTGTTCCCACTCTTCTGTGTCTTAGTCTTTTTATACCTACCTCAGCTGGAGGCTAATGATTGGTTCCTCGATGTTGCAACAACCAAAGTTTCTGGGTCTTTCCAAGGCTCTATCTATCCCATATCAGACTTTAGCATGTTTCCCCCAATCACCCATCTCAATGAGAAGCTGGATTTTGGTTCTGGTGACTATGAACAGAAAATTTTCGCTCTTTTAATTGGCTATCTTGGCTTCTTAGTAAAATGTTTGCAGGAGCACATCTGGATTAGCACCTAGTCTCAGGAGAATATGAACACCTGGAACAGTGCTAAGCTCAGTTTATACCATCTAGGAGCACATGGCTGCCATTCTAAGCCACCCATATAGCTTTGATCTGGCTTTCCCATACTCTTAAGACAGTGTTATAGGACACTCCTACCCACCGAAGCGAGGTTTATTTATGTTGACTAGGTCTAAATCTTCTAGGACATGGCAGCCTAAGAATCCCCAATAGAATGGGACTAGTAGGAAAACTTTACTTTCGTCCAAAGTGATACTTAACAGAACCATGGGAAATTCTACCACCATTAGTTGACATTGGATAAAATTTTGTGTGGGAAGCTTTGAGTTACAAAAACATTGAACAACCTTCCCTGCTAGTATGTGAGTTTGCTATTACTACATACCTGGTGATTGTAAAATCAGCAACCTGGTGGTCACTGGCTTGCCTTATCTTTTTTATTCAGTCAAATGCTCAGTAAAAAAATTATCATGTATTGGTTGTACAAAATAATAGGTTCCGTTATGATATTTTATATGTGTAGATAATGTGCTTCGATCACAATTAGCTTTCACTACCATGGCTTGCTTTTTCTTCCCCTCTCACTGATGGTCCTCCTCATCCTAAACAGGGCACATTACATTACTCTGTTTTCATGTTTTTTTTTTTTTAATTTAAGTTCCACCTACAAGAGAAAACATTATTTTTTGCTTGGCATTATGATGCCCAGTTACATCCTTTTCCCTGAGAGTACATGATTTTATCCTTTATAAATAAAATTTCCATTATGCATATGCACCACATTTTAAATTAAATAATCTATCAATGGACATCTAGGCTGACTCCATATTGTAGCTGTTGGGAACAGTGGAGCCACTCTGGGCGCACAGTGTCTCTGTGGTATGCTGACTTGCTGGGTCCTATGTCAGCTCTAATTTTAGTTTTCTGGGGTTGCCTCCCTCCATGCCGATTGTCAGTGGTTAGACCCGCCAACTTTTCTGCCAGCACATATTAGGATTTCTCCTTTCCCATTCCTTCAGCATGGGCTATCCTTTGCCCACTTGATGGTGGGCATTCTGGCTGCAGCAAGGTCTAATCTCACGAGGTTCCGATTTGTATTTCCCTGATGACTAACAGTGTTGAGTGTTTTTGTGTTACTAACCATTTGTGTTTCTTCTGAGAATGTCTGTTAGCCACTTGCTGTCTGGATGGTTGTCCTTCCTCACCAGCTTCCCTAGGGTAGAAACTCTGGCCTCACCCACCTCCTTGTTTTCTGGGTTAACATTAGTCTGTGCCTTGTGATCTTTTAGACCCTGAGTGATGGGCCATGTGGGGACATGAAATTTCATAGTTCCAGAAATGGAAAATCCGAGTGCTCTTTCAGAGTGATTAAACTTTGTAACTAATCCATTATTGAGGTAATTACTTTTTAATTTGCTGAAATGTTAGAGCACAGCTGGCTGCCACACCAGGAAGAAAGCAACTGCTTGGGGGTGTTAGAGTCAAAGGGATTAAACCAAGAAGGACAACAGCAGACTGTTTTGCTCTTGGGTGGTCCAGGCTGGACTGAGTGTCTGATGATGTGCTGTTCAGTGCTGCAAGGACACAAACACAGACTATGTCCCTTTCTTCAGCTTCCAAGACCATCACACAGCGACTTTCTTCCTCGAGTTAACCACAAGGCACAAAAGATGACTTTGACGATCACTTCTCCTCCACAAGCTGTGCCCCCACCCTGAGCCCTGCCTACCCTTGGAAAGGGAGGCTTGATATGAAGCACATTCTGTGTTGAAGCTGTGTGATGCTCAGAAGGTCTGGTTAATGAGATGCCATTCACAGAGCGTGAATGAGGACCCCAAAAAATCTTGGAGACTGGGTGGAGTCCTGAGATGATCAACAGGAACTCTAGTTAGCATTGTTTCTGATGAGTGAAGACGTGTCTCAAAGCACCGGCTGCCTGCCTGTAAGACAAACTGGGAAACTTAATGCCTTGACAGTGAGAAGTTATGGATGGGGAGGAAGGCTCGATAGAAGAGAGTAGAGTTGAAGGTGCACTTTGTGTCTATCAACCCCTGGGTGGCACCCTTTGGTGACTTCCTTTTGTTTTGTCTTAGCTGGCTATTGACATAGCACAGCAGGCATAGGACCTGCCAAGGTTCAGAAAAAGCCACATGTGAGTCTCCTGCTTCACTTTTCAGCTGTGTCACCTTAAGCCCGTATATCTCAAGTATATCTCAAATATAATGTTGGAAAATTATCTGTCTCACACATGAGATCTAAGTTAAAGTTGAAACAATGAATGTGGCGAATTATCTCAGCTTGAACCTGAACTAAACCCCTGTGGCTTTCAGCATCTGATGACGGGGTTGCCTCAAAGTAAGCAAATTTATGGGGCCTATAAGGGGTGGCAGGATTGACAAATTTGACTTTTTGTGTGGTGAGAAATCAGTTTGTAAGAGTAAGCACTTAGAAATCTAAGGGAGGAAGACTTACAGTTTTAGAAACTCGCATATTCTCCACACAAGTCTGTGCCTTCATGTCTAAGGGGCAGTGGTTGACAAGGGAAGTCAAAATAAAGCATCAGAGACTAAGGGGGGAAAATCTAGAAGGATGAGCTAGAATCTATGACTGTTTCTCTCATTCATGGGCAGAGGGTTCTCTGTTCAAGGTGTTGATGTCCTATCCTCTGCAGCCAGAGCATGTTGGTCCAGGACTGGATGAAGCGGAAGGCCCAATGGAAGATGATGCAAACCATCTGTAGCCCTTGCCCAGTTGGTGAGTCTGCCCTTGGAGCAGTGACATAGTACATGGCCCAGCACCTGATGCAGTTACCTCAGAGCTTAGCAGTATACCTTTTGAATACAGCGACTTTCTCTGTATTCAAACTAGAGCTGCATAAGGGAATTTGGGGGAGTAATTTCAGCTTAGCGAAGTTGGCAAGCAAAAACACTGTACGAATAATGCTTTAGGAGGCTCCTGAAAGACACAGAGTAAAGGGGCTACAGCCTGGGCCAGACTCACTAAGGATGACAGGGATCATGGAGTCAGTGAGGTCGGGACAGTTAGACAGGAAAAGAATATGGACAAGAGGATAACATGAAAATGATAATAAAAGGTAATAAATAAATAGTAAAACATAACATAATAAAAGGAATATGGACAAGGAGACAACAAAGAACTCTCGGTACTGACTTGAATAGATTTCTTTTTTTAATTGCATTTTTATTTACATTTTAAATGTTATCCCATTTCCTGGTTTCCCCTCCAGAAACCGGCTATCCTGTCCACCCCTGCTTCTATGAGAATGCTCCCTCACCCACCCACCCACTCCCTCCCACTTCCCTGCCCTGACATTCCCCTACACTGGGACATCGAGCATGGACAGGACTAAGGGACTCTCCTCCCATTGATACCTGACAAGACCATTCTCTGCTACATATGTGGATGGAGCCATAGGTTCATTCCTGTCTTCTCTTGGGATGGTGGTTTAGTCCCTGGGAGCTCTGGTTGGTTGGTATTATTGTTCTTATGGGGTTGCAAGTCCCTTCAGCTACTTAAGTCCTTTCTCTAACACTTCCATTGGGGCCCCTGTTCTCAATTCAATGGTTGGCTGGGAGCATCCACCTCTGTATTTGTCATGCTCTGGCAGAGCCTCTCAGCAGACAGTTATATCAGGCTCCTGTCAGCATGTACTTCTTGGAATCCACAATATTGTCTGGGTTTGATAACTGTATATGGGATGCATCCCCGTGTGGGGCAATCTCTGGATGACTTTTCAGTATCTGCTCCATGCTTTGTCTTGATGTTTCCTCTTGTGAGTAATTTTGTTCAGACCTTTCTAAGAAGGTCTGAAGCATCCACACTTTGGTCTTCCTTCTTCTTGAGCCTCATGTCGTTTGTGAATTGTATCTTGGGCATTCTGAACTTTTGGGCTAATATCTGCTTATCAGTGAGCACATACCATGTGTGTTCTTTTTTGATTGGGTTATGTCACTCGGGATGGTATTTTCTAGTTCCTTCCATTTGCCTATGAATTTCATGAAGTCATTGTTTTTAAGAGCTGAGTAGTACTCCATTTTGTAGATAGATGTACCACATTTTCTGTATCCATTCCTATGTAGAAGAACATCTGTGTTCTTTCCAGCTCTGGCTACTGATAGATTTCTAACGTTAATTTTGTCAGTGATGCATCTGGACCACATGGATTTATTTCATAAGCTTCAGTAAAACTTGATGCTTTGTAGTCATTTGTTAATATCTCAGAAAACAAAGGCAATCACACCGATTTCATGACAACCAACATGCTTTAAAGAAACAAATATCTTTTCTTTAATTTCATTTTTTTTATATTCCCTTCATTTCTGCTGGGAGCTAAGTAACTCTTCCTACGGAGGCCAAAAAAAAAAAAAAAAAAAAGACACCAAAGCTCACCCCTCTCCCCCCAAAAAAAGACAGAGCATTTCTTATCACAGTATTCCATTTAGAAAAGTAAGGCTTGAAGGAAAGATAGCCTTGAAAGAGGGACCTGGGATGGAGATGTATTGTCTACTGCATGGGTCCTCCTGACCCCTTATTTCCACTTCTGGTGTGCGAAATAAGGATCTGAGCGTCTGTGGGTGGAGCACCTATCTGACAAAGTAAGGGTGGAGTTCATCTGGGTAAACAGTCTACGAAAATAAGAAGCTGAGAAAGGAGCCCCAGTCTTTGCCAAGCCTTCACCTACATGCTTGGGAACCCCAGTTCTTAGGGTATTTCTTTCCAGGTAGCCTTGTCATGTTGAGTGACAGTTGTCATGTGGCTAAACTCTCATGACTCATGACATTTAATAGACATACTTTGTGATAATTTTGGTAACTTATTTCTTTCCCTTTTAATGCAAGTAAAACAAATTCACTTGCAAAGTAAAAAGAAATAAGAGGCCAGTGTCATGATTTAATTATGGCATCCTTGAAAACTACTATTATTCTTAGAATTATGAGACAGTATACAGAGACAGAAGGCAGGAAAGACCAGAACCTGTCCTTTAACAAATGAGACTGTGTTTATCAGCACATATACCAAGGGGAGCCTCTCTCCCTTGGGAAATTGAGGGGTCTGCATGGGGGTGGGGAAGCTGGCTAGGGCACTTTTGTGAGTGTGGGGTGAGGGACTCGGGTGTGATGAAGTTGCTGTAGGGAGCTATGTGGGGTTTACTATATATCTCCTTCCTGAAATTGTTTACTCAAGGTGAGCGGTTGATCTTGGGATACAAGCTGTTCCAGTAGACTTTTCTCTCTGGGCTGACTGAATAATGTCAGCTGTAATCTCATAGGAGTCTTGTTTTTATGATGGAGGCACTCTATCAATTATCATTTTGCTGTATTTCTTTCCAGGTAGCCTTGTCCTCTAATTACCGAGTTGTCGATTTTTCTAGTTGTCTGGTGTGTGTGTGTGGGTCTAACATATAACATATACATGTCATATATAGGAAGTGCCAATGTATTATTTATTACATGTTATTTTGTTTAAAAATTGCACTTCATAACTTTTATAAATCATTTTAATATAAAATACTCTCTCTGATATATATATATACATATATCATCAGATAATATCATAGTATATTATCATACAGCATTTAATGACTCCTCAGAATTCCTTGTTATGGATGTTTTCTGGTTTTCAAATTCTTGTCATTAAGAAGAAGACTAATATACAAACCTTGGGGCTGAGTCTTTGCACAAGGCCTTAATAGTTTTGCTTGTTTGTTTGTTTTTCTTTTGTTTTTTTATCTCATGGCAACTCTAAGAGTGGAAACACTGGATCAAAGGCTATGTGCTTTACACAGAGTCTTGTCTGACACCATATTGCTTTCCAGGAAGGTTATGTCAACTCCTTTCTATAGCAGAAAAATTGGCTTTTTCTTAATCCCCCGAGAGGGATTACCATCATTCCTGCTATATAGAATGAACATCTGTTGTGTACAGTGTGTAATGGGCCAGCATCCCCCACCCCTGCATGTAAAGTATACAGACTTTGGCCTGCCATGGAGAACGTGTCATGACTTAAAAGTGTTCAGTGTTATTATTTCAACTAAGGGAAACTTAGAAGAAACAGGCAATCTAGAAATAGAACTATATACACAGCTTATTTGTTAAAATAAGTGTGTTGAACTTGGTTGAACTGGGTCATAGCAAGTCAATACAACTGTTTTAATTCTTTTCTGAATGTGAGCTCTTGCTATACAGCACTGTGAAGAAGAGGAGGGCTATAAGTGAACATTAAGACATGGAAAGTGCTAAGACAGGTTAGGGGAGCAATCTCTCCTGGAAACCGTGGTGAGCTTCACAAGGTCACTTTGTTAGGGTGAAGGAGTGTTTTGGGGGGCAGTCTGTGAATCAGAAAATCAAAAGCAGTATGCAGGTGGTGCTGTTCAAATCTGAGAGCCTGGTGGGGTTGGAACGGCTCCAGCAGGGTATGAGTGCTGGGACTCAGAGGTGAGGGAGAGACTCCTAGCTGTTAGCCCATTGAGATCAGAAGTGATGGAGAATTGAGCACAGACAGGAGCTCTAAGGTCAGACCTACAGGAACTGGAGACAAAAGGGGTCATTGACAAAAACCTGGGGCTGCATGTTTACCTAGACAACCAGCTTTAGCCAACTGGTGTAATTCTCCGGAGAACTAGCTTTCTCCTTTCTCATTTCCGGTCTCTTCTCCACAATTTCCTCTGTACTTTCTCTTCCTTTTTTTTTTTTCCCCAGTCTAGCTAGAGGTCAAAGAAAGAGAAGACTGGCAATGCCCTTCAAACAGAGAGTCACCCTGATGTCAGTGAAAAGAACACTAAAGCCATTAGCCAGCTGCCTTTTGCCTTTGTTATTGGATTGAATGAGAGCAGTAAAAGGTCTTTTGATGGAGCTGGAATGACTGCTAACAGGTTAGGAGAAGAGGACCCCAGGTCCATTCATCTCTCAAAGATACTTCCAAGGGATCCAACACCTTTTTCTGGCCCTGGAGGGCACCTGCGCGCGCGCGCGCGCGCGCGCGCACACACACACACACACACACACACACACACACACACACACACACAGGGGTGTGAGGGCAATCTTAGTTTCATAGAAGAGTCACAGAGAGTGGACAGAATGTGCATCCTCAGCTAGTTTCACCACTGCTAACTGAGTTACTATGGACTGCCAAATCTGCAAATCCTGAAACACTGCACCTAAAGAGCAGATAGAGTGCGACACTGGAGTCCACTGCATCACCATGTTTCCTATGATCTCCCCCCTTCTCTGTCTTTGTCTCTTTCTGTCTCTGTCTCTGTGTCTGTCTGTCTATCTGTCTCTCTCTCTCTCTTTTTTTTTTCTTTTTTTTCCCCGGAGCTGGGGACCGAACCCAGGGCCTTGCTCTTGCTAGGCAAGCGCTCTACCACTGAGCTAAATCCCCAACCCTGTCTGTCTGTCTCTTAGTCTGTCTATGTGTCTGTCTCTGTCATTCTCTGTCTCTCCTTCTTCTCCTATGTCTAATTCTGGGTACTGCATGGCATTTAGAGGCAACATCTGTTGCCAAAATGGCTGATATGGTACACACACACACACACACACACACACACACACACACACACACACACACACACATTTGTCAAGCTAGAGAGAGGGAAGCAAAAGTCCTGTCCCTGAGAGGGAGGGTCTTAGGCTAAGGGGCTTGATGGAAGGACTAGGAGGAGCCACAAGTAACTGAGTGAGACTTGTCCCAGATTTCTCTGAGACGCAAGGTATCTACTCAGTTCAGAAAGTCAGATTTACATCAACTGCTTATCTGTTTTAGAAAACTAGGCCCCCTTTGTTAGGTCTGAGGATTTGGGAATAATCCACTGTGAAAACCAAGTTCAAGCCAACAAAAGTTTCTTTATTCGAAAAGCTGACATATCAGGGCGACAGGTAGGTTTGGGATCCAAACTGTGTGGAGAGGCAGGACACAACAACTTTTTTAAAGCAAAAAACCAGAAAGCAGGAGGGGTAAGGCCAAGGCAGGGATGACCAAGGGGGGGGCATATGCTGCATGCTTCCAACCGTGTTTTACTCCTGGCTTCCTGGACAGGTTACTGCTTGTCAAGTACTCAGAAGGCTTCTTTGACAACCTGGCCTAGATCACAGCCAGCCAGAGCAGCCATGGGGTTTCAGTCCTAACTGGTACTAACCAACAAGGTGCAGGGTGGGACATTATGGTCTAGTTCATAGGGGCATTTGGGGCCAGAAGCTACTTCTGGGAATTTAGCTGTTTCTTAGAATTCAGCCTAGGACAAAACGGAGGCTATATACAAGATGGGGTCTCTAAGGCTAATGTCTTAGTTTTAGATCCCCTTTGGCCCAGAGCTTTCTATGTGCTGACCCTAAGGGAACACTTCAGAAGATTAAACCTTAGTGATACTGATCTGTCATCAATTGAAATTGATTCTTTAGCTCTCACCACCCAGAAATCACAGATTCTTAATTCAAAGTATAGGAGTACCCTTGACGTGAGTACCCTTGACGTACTCTCTGAGGGACACGCTCAGAGACCAGCCATGCTGTCATCACCAGGATTTGAAGTTAAAGGTTTTGAACTTTATCGCAGAGCACAGAGGAGTCCCTTGTTGGACCAGAATCCATGTCTTAGCTGAGGACTATCAGCTTTGGGCCTCATACCTGGTTTTCTGGGTTGCCATCTGAGGTCTGAAGCTGGAAAGAACTCCCACCACGGTTCAAGCTTGCTGTGTTCTCCTGGAGAGTTTGGCCTGATTTCTAGAATTATGCAGAAAGTATCGTGAATGGCTGACTAAAATAACAGAAAGAGAGGAAGCAAGTCAGAGATTCTCAAAGTAAATTCCTCCATGATGTACTTGTGTGCAGAGCATGTGTTCTTGTTTTCTGGACCTCTGCTGTCAAGTATGAGCCCGCAGAGGCTTGGCACTGCTCTATTTGTATGAAAACTTGTATAGTGAGAGAGATAGAGCTGTCTGAGAAATTGTAAGTAAAGCCTCTAACCCTAAGGAAAGGATTTAACATGTCTCATTTTTGGTTTTAGGGTCACTTTATAAATTTAAAGGTCATTGAGACACCCATACAATACCAAGTTTTGCATGTTATATCAGGACAAATTAAAATTCTTATCATCAACAAAATCATTGCACAGCTACCTACTATTTTATGCCAAATCCTTCCCTGTTTTCCTAAAGAAAGGGAGAAGAATGTCTTCTATTTGCATTTTGTGAGTGCTTTAATTACTGTCTCCTTAGAAGATGGCTGGGATCAAATAACCTACTTTTTTTTCTTATTGAATCTGCCATGGTCTGTTGTTTTCATTGAAGGATATGAAAAAATACGTACAGCCTGCTTTCTCAAATATCTATAAATCAGACAGATAGGACCATTATATCATGGAGGCCTCACTGCATTGGTGTAACAGAGAATCTCAAAACCCACACTGAGAATCAATGTCCTTGCAGCCAGAAACTAGGAAGGGTCAGATTTGAAATATGGAGGATCCGGTCTTTCCAGACAGAGAAGGGCTCACTGGGAGCCTCCACAGTCAGCCACACACAGAGCAAAGATCTGCCATGTCTATGTAGGAGGCGTCCCACAAGCAGTAGCGACAAGTATGCTGAAAACTAATGATAAAAGACATATACTTGTTAGAAATCATATGAGTTCCCCAGAAAATGATGCCATGATTCAAAGTGTTTCGACAAATCTTAAGTTTTACCTTTGCAAAAGAATGCACAGCCCCTTAGATATTAGGGCCAGTAGACCACACAGGTCTGCTGAGTTTTCATCCTAAACGCAAAGGGTCCTGTGTTTCATTATGATTGGTCAGAAGCAGTCCTCACATTCTTACATGACTGGCTAATAAGAATGGTGAAGTTTCTAGGAGGAAATGAAACCCAAGCAAATATGTTGATTTCAGGTATTGCTGACTCAGGGAACTTTCACCAAGTAGCATCTAGGTGTGACCTTGTTTCAGCTACTTTGGTTTGGAAAAACTGCAGGCAGGGCTGCGTTCTCTGCATCTAGGAAGGGCTTGCATTGGGGAAGAAGGTATATTGTTCAACTAAGAATAGTTAGATATGATTTTTTCCTCATGTTTAAGATTAATAAACCAGACAGTGAGAAGTAAACTTCCCAGGGTCACACAACCAATGATGGCAGAGCCCAGGACATGGTGGCCAGAGTATGTTCTTTAGTCAGTGTACCGTATTGATTCCTAAAAGGAGAGTGGTTAAGGATTAAATTACTGGTTTTTGTTGGGGACACTGCATTCATTGCAAACTGGCTTTGAGGGTAAATTAATTTCTAAAAGGATTCAGTTCCCAAGTCCATGTTACACATGTGGAGTCACAGAACCTTTCTGGTTGACTTTCAGGAAGGAAGGGCTTGCACAGGACTATCCAGAATGCTCAGAAGTGTGGCTTAGCACTTCTGCAGCTATGCATTATTGCTGGTGTCCTAATTTAGCAAACGAGTGGCTTCACATAAATTTTTTATTTTTCAGTTATCGGTTAAGAAGTACTGAATAGTTTCCATCTGGCTAAAAATCAAAGTGTCAGCAGAGTTCATGGAGAAATTTATTCCCTGCCCTTTGCTAGACTCCAGGAGCCACTAGAGGTCACTTGCTAGTAGCCTATTCTTCTAGCTTTGAGGCCAACAGTATAACATCTCTTTGATTTTAACTATTTAGCCTTCCTCTGCTATACCAAAGTCAATTTCGATTGTACTGGGATAATATAAGGGAATCCAAAATGATCAAAGTACCCTCTGCAATGTGACATGACTGTCTTAGTTTGCTTTCCATTGCTCTAATAAAATATTTGGAAAAAAAAAACAATTTGGAAGGAGTTTATTTAACTTGCATTTCCCTGTCACAGCCCACCATTGAGGGAAATCAGGGCAGGAACAGAAGCAGAGACTCTGGAAGCTGCTTATTGGCTTGCTCTCCATAGTTTGCTCAGCCTGCTTTCTTAAAGAACTCAGGACCACCTGCCTAGGGTAGGCACCACCCACAGTGGGATGGGCCCTCCCACATCAATCGTTAATCAAGAAAATGCCCTACAAAGAGTCTCGAACACATGGGCACCAGAGAAAATTTCCTGAACAAAACACCAATGGCTTACGCTCTAAGATCAAGAATTGACAAATGGGATCTCATAAAACTGCAAAGCTTCTGTAAGGCAAAGGACACTGTGGTTAGGACAAAACGGCAACCAACAGATTGGGAAAAGATCTTTACCAATCCTACAACAGATAGAGGCCTTATATCCAAAATATACAAAGAACTCAAGAAGTTAGACCGCAGGGAAACAAATAACTCTATTAAAAAATGGGGTTCAGAGCTAAACAAAGAATTCACAGCTGAGGAATGCCGAATGGCTGAGAATCACCTAAAGAAATGTTCAACATCTTTAGTCATAAGGGAAATGCAAATCAAAACAACCCTGAGATTTCATCTCACACCAGTGAGAATGGCTAAGATCAAAAACTCAGGTGACAGCAGATGCTGGCGAGGATGTGGAGAAAGAGGAACACTCCTCCATTGTTGGTGGGACTGCAGACTGGTACAACCATTCTGGAAATCAGTCTGGAGGTTCCTCAGAAAATTGGACATTGAACTACCTGAGGACCCAGCTATACCTCTCTTGGGCATATACCCAAAAGATGCCTCAATATATGACAAAGACACGTGCTCCACTATGTTCATAGCAGCCTTATTTATAATAGCCAGAAGCTGGAAAGAACCCAGATGCCCTTCAACAGAGGAATGGATACAGAAAATGTGGTACATCTACACAATGAAATACTAATCAGCTATCAAAACCAATGACTTTATGAAATTCATAGGCAAATGGATGGAACTGGAAAATATCATCCTGAGTGAGGTAACCCAATCACAGAAAAACACACATGGTATGCACTCATTGATAAGTGGATACTAGCCCAAATGCTCGAATTACCCTAAATACACGGAACACATGAAACTCAAGAAGGATGACTAAAATGGGAATGCTTCATTCCTTTGTTAAAAGGGGAACAAGAATACCCTTGGGAGGGAATAGGGAGGCAAAGTGTAGAACAGAGGCAGAAGGAACACCCATTCAGAGCCTGCCCCACATGTGGCCCATACATATACAGCCACCAAACTAGATAAGATGGATGAAGCAAAGAAGTGCAGGCTGACAGGAACCGGATGTAGATCTCTCCTGAGAGACACAGCCAGAATACAGCAAATACATAGGCGAATGTTAGCAGCAAACCACTGAACTGAGAACAGGACCCCTGTTGAAGGAATCAGAGAAAGAACTGGAAGAGCTTGAAGGGGCTCAAGACCCCATATGAACAACAATGCCAAGCAACCAGAGCTTCCAGGGACTAAACCTGTTGACTTACATGGACTGTAGACTATACATGGACTGACCCTGGGCTCCAGCTGCATAGGTAGCAATGAACAGCCTAGTAAGAGCACCAGTGGAAGGGGAAGCCATTGGTCCTGCCAAGACTGAACCCCCAGTGAACGTGATTGTTAGGGAGAGGGTAGTAATGGGGAGAGGATGGTGAGGGGAACACCCATACAGAAGGAGAGGGGGAGGGGCTAGGGGGATGTTGGCCTGGAAACTGGGGAAGGGAATAACAACTGAAATCTAAATAAGAAATACCCAATTTAATAAAGATGGAGAAAAAAAAGAGTTTGGGGGAGAACGCACGTGGTGCAGGGAAGGGCCTATACCATGGTATGCATGTGGACGTCAGATGAACATTTTGTAGAGTCCATTACCTCCTCCTCCCTATTCATGGTTGTGGATTGAAATCAGGCCCCCAGGTTTACTCAGCATCAACCTTTTATGTACCAAGCCACCTGGCTGTCCCCACCACTTCCACCGCCATATGTTGGATAAATGACTTGGAAGTTTCCTGAACAGTATTTATTTGGACTCATTCCCCCTCTTCCCCATATTCTTTCTCTGACTCTTGTGAATGGTCTCCTCCTCTCCCACAGCTCCATTCAGTATCTCTATCTGAAGCCAATTCTGCACATTCTAGTTCATGCTCTTTTCTGATGACCCTTTCTATCTGGCGTCCTCGTTGGCAGCTGGAGTTAAACATGTTGTCAACCTCTTCAGCTCGGCACTAAACTCATCATTGTCCCCCCGAAAGCTTTCTCAGACTCAGTACGTTCTCTTCATGTCATTGTCATACTCCCGGTGCCCCAGGCTCAGCCCTGCCCTGGGTGTTTCTCTAGCTGCTCACCCGTGCCGAGTCAGGAGGCCCTGCTGGCATCCTTGGCCATGACTCTGCATCCACGGCTTCTTTGCTGTCCTGCAGCAACCACCAGTCCCAGCTTGAGCTTGGATCTGCATTCTAGTTCCTCCTTATTCTAGTTTATCTTGTGTCTTCAACACATTTGCTTGAGATTATTCTTCAATTTTCTGTAAGTGCTATCTCTCCTACCGGGTCCGATCTTCATTACCTGTGGTGTGCTGCTTAAGGCTGCCTTCAGCCTTTCACTCAGCACGCATGACGTGAGTCCGGCACCATCTCTGAGTCCTCTGATCCAGGTGGTCCTTTCTGGAACCCAAACCTGTCACCTCTGTTTTGGAGATATTTAGTTCTTCTACTTTTCTATCTCTGAACACTCTTCTTCTGTCTAAATGCTCTAAAAATTCCTATCGTTTCTGACCTGACATGAAAACATGGGACCGGTCTCAAAATCTTTGTCTCGGGGACTTCCAACCTTTCTGTGGCACCCAGCCACGTGTGATCACATGATGAGTGATCATGATATATGCAAATGCTTTATCCACGTTTTCTTCTACTTCCCTTGGGTGTAAAAGTCTTAGTTGTTTGCATATCTATTACTATGCTTGTAATGCATCTCTATTACTATACTACAGGTCTTGGATACAAGTGCTCAGGGACAGTCAGTGAATGATGTGCAGTGACTACCAACCTTTACATGTGTTTGTTTGTTCATTCCTTCCTTCCCTCCTTCTGCAGTTCTATAAGCCTACATGTGCCTTGTACCCTGCTAAGCATGTGAATCCATCCCTTTGCATGCTGACTAAAAGTGCACACATCTTTTCATTGTCTTAAGACCTTCCATATTTTCCAAATACCCTGCTTAGCTCTTAAATAATAAGTCATTTTAAATGCTGTCTGTGTTGTGTCTCTGTAGCTTATGTCTGTGATTAAATTTTGCTTCCAAAAAAAAGAAAGAAAGAAAGAAAGAAAGAAAGAAATGCCCCACAGAACAAATCTGATGGAGAAATTTTCTCAGTTGAATTTTCCTCTTCCCACACAACTCGACCTATGTCAAGGTGACAAAAACTAACCAATGGTGACATAAGACATGGATATCTTTAGGGCGACTGTCTGTCTACAAAATGTAGAGTGCGCAGGGGGAGGAGCTGGCTATTTGGGGTTGGCAGAGCTTTGCTGGGCAGAGGCTGGGTTTGGGTTAGGTCATTGAGGGAAGAGCCTTGTCATGAAGCATGGGGTTGACCAAGGCAGTGCTGAGGTGTAAGGTATAAAAACCTTACATGGAGCTGGGAGGTTCAGGTGGGAAACAGAAGGAAGTGCCTTCTGCCCCAGAGGGTCTCAGAATGCATTCAGGTGTCATCTGCTTGGTGTTAGAGATATCTTAGAGTTCAGCTAACTAACATGTTTGTCCTCATCCTGCCATTCGTTGTTCCATTTTTCAAATTGACCAGACACCATAGTACCTACATTTTACGTCATGGTCAATCTCATACCATTCAACTACTTTTCTTTTCGGCCATATGTCTTTCTTGACACCAGAGTTCGTTTTGTATACCTGTTGGTTGGCCAAAACTTTTGTGGGGTTCACCAGTTTTACCTCTCAGCAGTATGTGCATTCTGCACCCTTACTATATATGTATCACATCCCTTACGATATGTACATTCCACATCCCTTATTGTACATTACTTATCCCTTACTATATATACATCCCACATCCGTTACTATTTACACATTCCACATCCCTTACTATTTACACATTCCACATCCCTTACTCTATACACATTCCACATCCCTTACTCTATACACATTCCACATCCCTTACTATGTACACATTCCACATATCGTACTACATACACATTCCACATCCCTTACCATATACATATTCCACATCCTTTACTATCTTGTAATGACTTAACACTGAAGCATTTGTCATCCCAGAGTTCCCCAGGCCCTTCAGCACCAGCTGCCCACAGTGACATTCTGCCTGATGCTGGATGGCTAGTTGATTCCATTCCTCCCCTACACTCCCTGTCCTCCCTGTATGCTGGAATACCTCAAAGACTAACTTCTTCCACTGACCCTTTGTCGTAGAGGAACGTAGATAAACCAGACTTCCACCAAATCCTCGATCAATCTCTTTAAGGGTGAAAATAAACCAAGGAGATGGTGATAACTAGAAAAATTAGCAGAAATAGGTATAAGAAAAAAGCACAAAGGAGGTAATACATGATGAAAATGGTTGTTACTAAGACCATTAAAAATGGTAAATCTGGCCTCTAGTCAGGGCAAGCATGGCATAGGAAGCTAGATCTGTCAGTCACTATAGAGAGATTCTACTGAGAGGACTGGAATGTGTTCTGGTTTCCTAACCAGCACAGACAACCTTATAGTTTGTATACTGGGTTGGCTGAAGTCTGGCTTTACATACTGAACTTGCCTGTCACTGTCATGCACTGACACCGTATGAGCCAGGACACTTTTCTATAAAGCCAATCACCTGGAAACTCTCCAGGTAGAGCCAAATGAGTGCACTCCTTCATGTTACCTGAGAGAGTTCCTCTCCCACAGATTCCAGGTAGTGTTGAACCACTGGATACATGAAGCTTCCATTCAGCCTTATGGGTCAACGTTTGCTCCTGACACATGTGAGACTTAGTAAAGTTTCTTTTATGAATGTGGGTACCCTTGCATTTGGAGCATAGATGTTTACAACTGAGAGTTTCTCTTGGTAGATTTTTCCTTTGATGAGTATAAAGTGTCCTTCCTTATCTTTTTTGATAACTTTTTGTTGAAAATCTATTTTATTGGATATTAGAATGGCTACTCCAGTTTTTTTTTTAATTGGGACCATTTGCTTGGAAAATTTTTTCCAGCCTTTTTCTCTGAGGTAGTGTCTGTCTTTGTCACTGAGGTGCAGTTCTTATATGCAGCAAAATGCTGGGTCGTGTTTATGTATCATAGTCTGTTAGTCTATGTCTTTTTATTGGGAATCGAGTCCATTGGTGTTAAGGGATATTAAGGACCAGTAATTGTTGCTTCCTGTTATTTTTGTTGTTAGATGTGTAATTGTGTTTGTGTGTGTCTCTCTTCTTTTGACCTTGTAGAAAGAAGACTACTTTCTTGATTTTTCTAGGGTATAGTTTCCCTCCTTGTGTTGGAGTTTTCCATCTATTATCCTCTGTAGGGCTGGATTTGTGTGAAGATATTATGTAAATTTGTTTTTTTTCATGGAATACCTTGGTTTCTCTATCTACATTAGTCGAGAGTTTTGCTTGGTATAGTAGCCTGGTTTGGCATTTGTGTTCTCTTAGTGTCTGTATGACATCTGTCCAGGATCTCCTGGCTTTCATAGTTTGCGGTGAGAAGACTGGTTTAATTCTGAGAGGTCTGCCTTTATATGCTATTTGATCATTTCCCCTTACTGCTTTTAATATTCTTTCTTTGTTTTGTGCATTTGGTGTTTTGATTCTTTTGTGACAGGAGGAATTTTTTTCTGGCCCAATCTATTTGGAGTTCTGTAGGCTTCTTGTATGTCCATGGGCATCTCTTTCTTTAGATTAGGGAAGTTTTCTTCTAAAATTTTGTTGATGATATTTACTGACCCTTTAAGTTGTGAATCTTCACTCTCTTCTATATCTATTATCCTCGGGTTTGATCTTTTCACTGACTCCTGGATTTCCTGGATGTTTTGGGTTCAGAGCTTTTCTTTGACTGTAGTGTCATTTTTTTTTTAACGATATCTTCTGCACCTGAGATTCTCTCTTCTATCTGCTGTAGTCTGTTGGTGATGCTTGTGTCTGAGACTCTTGATCTCTGTCCTAAGTTTTCTACCTTCAGGGTTGTCTCCCTTTGTGCTTTCTTCATTGCTATTATTTGCCTTTTTAACTCCTGGATGGTTTTTTTAAGTTCCTTCACCTGTTTGGATGTATCTTCCTAAAAATATTTAAGAGATTTTTGTGTTTCCTCTAAAAGGGCTCCTGTCTGTTTACCTGTGTTGTCCTATATTTCTTTAAGGGAGTTATTTATGTTCTTCTTAAAGTCCTCTAACATCATCATGGGATGTGATTTTAAATCCAAATCTTGCTTTTCTGGTGTGATGCGGTACCCAGAACATGCTATAGTAGGAGAACTAGGTTCTGATGATGCCAAGTAGCCTTTGTTTCTGTTACTTATGTTCTGGTGCTTGCCATCTGGTTATCTCTAGTGCTATCTGTCCTTAATGTCTCTAACTGGAGCTGTCCCTCCTATGATCCTGATTGTGTCAGAACTCCTCAGAGTGCAGCTGTCTCTCTGATCCTATGATTCTGAGATCCTGGGATACTGAGATCCTGGGTGTGTCAAAGCTCCTGGGAGTCAAGCTGCCTCTGGGATCCTGAACTCCTGGTGTGACCAAGCTCCTCAGATCCTGTTGCGTCAGAGCTCCTGGGAGTCAAGCCTTCTCAGGGTGTTGCAGGAGTGCATGGGGAGCCAGAGCCCTGAGTTTGCTCTGAGCACAGGTTCAAGTTGTGATCATGAGTGTGTCAGGGTTCCAGTGCTCCTGGTTGTGTTCGATCTCCTGGGGTCCAGCATGCTCTGTGATCCTGAGATCCTGTGATATTGTGATCCTTTGATCCTGGGCATTTCAGAGCAACTCTGATCTTGGGCCTGTTAGGAAGGAACCTGTGCCACTGGCTGGGCAGTTTCCTCTGTTTCTGAATCCTGGGGGAACCAAGGTACTCCAGGTGTTGGGGCAGCTGTTGTGGCCTCCTCACCTCCGATCCTGGGCATGTTAGAGCCCTTAGGAGTCGAGCTTCCTTTGGATGTTTTGGGAGTGGGTGCAGAGTCAGAACCCAAGGTCTGCTCCTCAATTTTCATTCTTATTTCTATTGTTTTTTGCTTTTAGGAAAGCTAATGGAATATGTAAATGGGGTGGAGCAAAACTGGGGAAATTTTGTGAATGTGTGTGACTTCTGTTTAAGAAATGCAATGGAGGAAGCTCGTGGGAGGTTTAAAGGATGGCAGGTCTATACTGGGTAGTCTGATGACTCTGCCGAGGGCTCCTCACTCTGAAAAATGCAGACTTAATGGGATGTGACACAGACCCACTGGGGATTTTAAAGAATATGAATGGTGTGATCAATATGGTGAACGGCAGCTCTGTAAGGGAGGGTTTCTCACCCTGATTTCTTTGTCATTCACATATACCACAAGACAGAATAGGTTGAACCATATGAAATCAGGTCTGTTTGTTTTTATATATCAAAGCACATACTCCATTTTTATGTAATTCCACCAATAAATTCTATGTGAAGCAACTAGAATCAGCTAGAAGCTTCTAGTTTGGGGATATAATCTAGGCTGTGTGTGTGTGTGTGTGTGTGTGTGTGTGTGTGTGTATACTTGGCAGCTGCTGACTCTTGTCACCTGGATGATCAGTTGACACCCAGGGGAGGAAGCTTCTGTGTGAACACCCTCCTTTGACTGTCCCTGCTTGATAAAGTCAGCTTTCAAGAGAACTGCACAGGAATTCTACTAGTAGCTCCAGTTTCCAACTCTTCACAGGGACTCAAGGCCAGCTGGTGCCCCTCTACAGCTTCCTCAGAGGGCATCTGGCCTGTCAAAAGACAGCTGGTGTGCTCTGGGATCTTCCAGAATGTCACCAGCCTCCCCAGCATCAGAAGCAGATGGCCTTTCATGACCCCAGAGGGACCTACACACCCTTTTATAGCTGTGTGAGGAAATAAGAATAAAATGGCTAGAAGGAGGGAAGGAGAGAGGAAGAAAAAGCATGGGGGAGACATAGAAGTCAAACTTGGAAATAAAGATGCTTTCCAGGTGTATACCTGTACAAAACTCTCACGTAGGGAAATGAGGGGAGCTGAACTACCCACATCCCAAACAGAAAGCAATCTGTTCAAAGATTTATTGTTTTATTCCATAGATTTATTTGTAGACAATCCTAAAACACATCAAGCTTATTAACTGGACCTGGATCTATCCACCCCCTTCCATCCTCGGCCAACACTTTCCTTCGTATATTTTCCTTCTTTTTTACTTTAAGTGAGTTTCCCCTTGTAGGCCATACTGGCCTGAAACTCGTGGCAGCCATCCTGGGCCAGTCCTGAGAGAGAGACTCACAGGCCTAAGTCACCGCACTTAATGTTGTCTTTGATCACAGAGCTGTGTCTCTCTTCTCTCCTGCAGACACCAGTATTTCTGTCAAGGCCTGACTCAGCCATGTTGCTTGCTTGTTGAAGACAATGGGGCTCATGGGGCTCAGGAAGGAGCAGGAAAGACTGAGCTATGGCTCTCACATAGCACTATGGCCGTGGTGCTTCTAGAAGCTGTCTTTTGTTTTGCTCCAGCTTCTTTCTTAATTTGGTGACTCTGGAGACTTTGGATAAAAACCTTTTCTATCCTGTCTACATTTACCTCAGTGTGACCCCCAACTTCTTCATGTTTCCAAGCACTTCTATTAGGCCATTTGCTTAAAATTCAGTCAGCTATTAGCTTACCCCCTTCAGTGAAAATGTCTCATGGTTGACGGAAAAAAGAATCAGAAAATTAGTATGTCTGCTAATAAAGGCATGTCCCTTTTATTTTATTTTATTTTATTTTATTTTATTTTTTTCTGAGATTATCTGGTAGATGTGGCCTGATTCAATATTTGAATGTAATGGCCTGAGAATTAGATTTCAGGAAAAATAAATAAACGAGATTGATGGAAACACTGTCAGTGCCCAGGATCCGAGCCATCTGCGGGAACGCTCCATTATCTATTTCTTCACATGAGGAGAAAGATTCATTTCTGCTTTCTCTGAGTGCAGCAGAGGGAAGGCTGAGGTTTTGCTTGAGAAAGCGCTCTTATTATCCGCCCCTATTTTTAGAACTTTTAGATGGCTGACTTATTGATGTGAGTTTATAATTCAGGCTTACAACCTTCAGAAGTGAGACTTCCCTTCAAAATTTCTGATGCATGTTTAGCACAGAAGAAAATTTGGGGGAAAGTTTAGCAGAATCTGTCTCAGCCTTAGAGTTTCAAAGCCGTTCACAAGGGAAAGAGTGCTGGTCCAGCTATTTCCTAGCACCATTCTGAAAGGCCATGGTGCACATGTGAAAGAACTGGAGGGGCGGGGTGTGTTCTGAGTTTTATGTAGTTAACGCTGGCTCTCCAGCATTCTTGTGACGTTTACTTTCTCTATAGAAGGCATATTAGGAACTTATAGTTAATATTCAAGGCATGCATAGGAGATGTTACCAAGCAGCCCCTTGGAAGGAAGTTGCAGTCACCATGGTAGCTGCTGCGGGCTGATAGAGGGAGGGTACCAACCACTCTTGTAGAAAGTACAGGGTGCTGCCTGACACTGATTGCTCTGACTTGAATATTTGTCCTTTTAAAAATCCAAATTTAAGACTAAGCTCTAGTGTGGCAGTATTAAGAAATAGGGTGTTCTGAGCCCAGTAAACAGGCCTGCCATCCTATCGTCATGGAACGCTGAAGCAGGGAGATACTGCTTCAAGTTCAAGGCCAGCCCGTGCCACTTAGTGAGAAAGCCTGGCTCACTATAAAGGTAAAAGGACTGGGCACATAGCTCAGTGGAAGAGCATTTGCCTGGCACGTTCAAAGCCTTGGACCGATGAGGGAGAAATGAGGCTCACAGAGGTGATGAGGTTGTGAGAGTACCGCTCAAATATATAGAGTTATCGAATTAGTACTGAAAGGATCTCTTTTCCTCTCTCGCCATTGGAGGACACTGAAGATGCCACTCTAAGCAACCAGCCCTCATCAGACTCTAAACTAACTAGAACCTTGACCCTAGGCTTCCTAGCCTCAGTACTGTAATGGGGACACTCTAGTTACAACTGAATTTCTATATGTGGCATTTAATCACAACAGCAGAATAGACTATGATGTATCAAAGGCTGTTTCTTCCCCAAGAGAGGACTCCATCACAGAATTTTTAGTCAATGGATGAGGCCTCTTCCTCTCCTTCAGGCTTGCCACTTCAGTGTCCTCCACACTAATAGAACAGAGCCAACACTTTCCCCCAGATTAGTCAACTCCAGATGCACCCATCCTCCAGGGTCTAGGGACTGTACAAGCTTCAGTGGGCTCAGTCTTACAGGCTTTTTCTGCCCAGGCAGCTCTTATTGCTCCCTTTCTATATCAACTCACATGTGCAAGAATCCTCACCATGGGTTTGTAGGGAGCATAAACTAAGTCACTACTATTTATGATATTTACGATGAATCTTAGGTGTTATCTTAATATAATTGATAGTCACTGGTGAAAGAAGAAAATAAAAACAGGATATAAGGATTACAAGGGTGAATAAATGATTCTAAACTTCAGAGGTTTTCATTGTTGACCTAACCAGATGTTTATTTATTCAGAAATGTGCTGTGGTTATCGTGTTGCCAGTCATGCACAGACTCCCTCTGTGTCTGTGCCATGCTTCTTCACCACCTTAGTGTTTTATCAGGCATTATGCAAGCAGAGGCTTGGCATGGGCTTGTCTATGAGCCTGTGCTTATCAAGTTCTCTGACTTTTAGTCCCTGATGCTTTAACATTGTGGGCCTGATTCTTAGGGACACTGCTTCTCAAGGAGTAACTGATTCCTCCTGACAGCAAGTGTTTCCCCTAAGTATGACTTTGACATACAACCAACTGTTCCAAAGTGTTCCCCGTGTCCTCCTTTATAACACTCCTAACTCCAAGCCAATGCTGCTGTGCCCTGTAAGTGCCATGTGCCAACCCTGTACCTTATAATTACCTCTACTTTCCAACCCTAAGCTTACTCTATGTGCCTACTCTGCCTCAGTCCATTTCCAGGAAACCACAGTAAGGGTTCCAGGTCATTGTACTGGTTTATCTTTACTATAAGCATAACTGGACTTAGAACCCACTAGGAGACACATCTATAGGCATGTATATGAGGGTACTTTAGAGAAAGTTAACTGAAGAGGGATGTAGCCAGAATGTGACTATCACTATCTTATGACCTGCGGGACCAGACTTAATAAAAGAGGGAAAGGCAGAAGAGTGTTAGCATTCTATACTCTCTGCTTCCTAATCCATGGAGGCCTGGGAAGTCCCAGCAGCGTGTGACAGTTCTATCATGACCCTATTTACGGGATCTTCAAATGAGAGCCAAAGTAGATCTCTTTTTCTATTAAGTTGCTCCCACCAAACATTTTGTCATGTAAAAAACAAAACAAAACAAAACAAACAAACAAACAAGACCATGATACAGCTATGTTCTCCATTTTGTTCCCGCTGCTTCCAGATGGTCTGCTGCTTCTTCGCATGGCTCTGTATATCCACATAACTTCAAAGACTTCCTGCTCATCAGCTTCTTCACTCATGGTCATTTCCTGCCTGAGTGTCTTTTGCTATCAGAGCCAAGTTTTAGAAGAGAGTTTTAGAAGAGGATTCGCGTCACACGTCCTCCATAAAGCCAGTTCCCACACATAAAGCAGTTTAGGTGACACTACTGCCTGAAGAGTAGAGAAACCATCTGGGTGTGCTGAACGTCACTGCACAGGTAACCCCACCTCTAGCCCATGGGACACAGCTGCACATAAAAACCTGACTTCCCACGGAATGCTGAACAAAATGTCATTGTTTTCTTAAAGCCATTGAGCTTTGAAGTGGTCTTTCATGCAGCAGCAGATCCCTGAAACAATGCCATACAGAGGGATTGCCTTTTGGTCTAGCAGAGTACATCTTTCCCTCCCACCAATCCAGGAAAGGAAAGTAGCTAACTTCAGTAATTCAACTCTGCTAACTGCAATGTTTACTAAGGGATCAAGTCCCATACAGTTGAGTGCGTGCGGCCTAACCTAACTCTACCTCTACACAGTAAGGCCAAGAAGACGATTTTAAGACTGAGAAAGGTAGTTGTCTATGGTTGTAAGGATAAGTATTCAGAAAGCAGTTGGATGCTATCCATTCAACAAAGTAATGGCATTAAGTTTTGGTTCTGTGGATCTATGACTTCTCTAGGCACACATTCTTGGTTAGATTTACCACACCAGGCATCAGTTCCCTCCTACTGATCAGGCCTTAAGTCTAATCATACAGACTTGTTGGCTTCTTCCAAGATAGTAGCGCCACTATTAACTACACTGATGGGCCCATTGTTAGCAACTGATGGTTGCTGAAGGAGACAAAGTCAGTTTTCATGATTAGGGTCCTTCTTAGGTTGCCTGAGTTCAAGTGGTCAGCCCTAAGCACATACGGGGAGCAGTAACTGAATTCAGTAGGTCTCACATAAATAATAATATTTATAAAGGACAAGGACATCAATTTGAGAGGGTAGTATGGGGAGATAGGAAGAGTTGGGTGGGGAGAGGGATGGATATAATAAAATATATATGGTACTAAATATAAGATTTTCAAAAATAAACATAGTAAAAAAGAAAAGAGGAGGGCTGGAGAGATGGCTCAGTGGTTAAGAGCACTGACTGCTCTTCCAGAGGTCCTGAGTTCAATTCCCAGCAGCCACATGGTGGCTCACAACCATCTGTAATGAGATCTGATGCCCTTTTCTGGTGTGTCTGAAGATAGCTACTTTGTACTTATATATAATAAATAAATAAATAAATAAATAAATAAATAAATAAATCTTTTTTAAAAAAGGAATAAGGAAATAAATAGCTAGAAATAATACATAAATAACTACATAAAGTCAATGAGCCCAGTTTTGCTCTCCCCTCATTTCACATAGGGGCTTCAACAGACTCCCTGTATTTGGTTATGGTAGAGGTTGAGGCCCTATACTGTCACCCAATTCCCAGGTAACTGACAATTTACCAGATCATGTCTTGGTGCTCTATTTTACTTTTTAGATTCTTTCTTTGTATTTATCTTGCTTGGAAAGCCAAAACGAATATGGACACTAGACATGGGCCAGGCTTTAGTGCGTTGCTGTCCCCCAAACAGTGCAATCCTGAACACCACATTTCAGCTTTCGTCCCCTTTTTTTTTTTTTTTTTTTTTTTTCCGGAGCTGGGGACCGTACTTAGGGCCTTGCCCATGCTAGGCAAGCGCTCTACCACTGAGCTAAATCCCCAACCCCGCTTTCGTCCTTTTTAAAATCAAAATAGTGTCATTTTTTAAAATACGTTTGCCCTTTAGCATAAAGTACCACAGCTGTATTTTGACATCATTTAAAAAGATCTCCAATGGCAAAATATCCCATCGTGCTGTTAATGAGCATTCATTTTGCACAACTGATCAAAAACTTGGGCTCTATTATTTTATTACAATAGCAATTTATTTTAATAGACAGAAGATTTAATACTTAAAAAAAGAAAGAAAGAAGGAAAAATAGAACTAATAAGACTGTTACAACAGCCACAGTGTCCAGCTGAGGATCTCGTCAACAGAGGACAGTTCTGGGCTTCTAGGAAGACATCATGCAGGTTACAGAGAGGCCCTGGCTATATTGTCATTAAAGAAGTTTTAGCAGTGTGGTGATTCAGGCTAAAGTTCTGATTCTGCCCAGATCCTTATTGCTTCCCAGGCAAAAAGAATCCGAGTAGAGGCAGAGGGACATTTTATATTTGTTCACATTGAATATGGGGAAATTAAGATCAAATACAACTATGCTTCTTAAGTAGCAACAGCTTTCAATTAATTTCATTTTATTTGGAATGGTTTAAATCATCAAAACTAAGCATTTTGTTATGTTCAATAATTAGAAACACTTTATAATCGCTAATAACTGTGTAACTAACCTCAAAGAGATAATGTGTGGTGAACTGAAGCAGAACAGAAAACACTGAGCTAACTCTTGAGTGAGTCTGTGGCCACATTTGAGTCTCCTTAATAGACACTCCTCCCTTTACATGGTTTCAGCTTGATCCCAAAGTAAATACACTCTGCCTTTTCACTATGATAACGATGACTGGGCTTTAGATCTGGCTCAGTAGTTCAGAGCACTGCTATTCTTGAAGAGGATCTTAGTGCAGTTCCAAGCAGCCACATGTGGCCCCTGACAATTACCTTTAACCTCAGGACGAGGAGATCTGATGCCCTTTCTGGCTTCATAGGTCACCTGGTGACTCTCTGTCTCTCTGTCTCTATGTCTGTCTGTCTGCCTGTCTCTCTCTCTCTCTCTTGTGTGCACGCACACACACACACACACACACACACACACACACGTTATTGTGAAAAGTATTCCAGAGTCTGATTCAAGGTGCATTCATAGCATGGCCTTGTGTACCACACAGGCATTTGGATATTTAGAGGTCTTGATAAATACTGCCGTAGCCCCTCCAGGGGAAGACTGTGCCATTTTGGTAGTGGAGGATGTGTTAGACACTCTATCACCTTATCATGGCTGGTATTTTACAAGAAAGATTCAATCTTGTTGCGCGCCTAATGTCCCGCCAGTAAGAACGACGCTCGGCAACAGGATTCTTCTGCGAGCAAGCCTTTACTGTGTTACAGCTCTTCTTAGTGTTACAGCTCTCTTAGTGTTACAGCTCTCTTGAACAGGGACCCCGAGCAGCAAAATCGCTCGGCTTATATAGACAACAGTATGCTAATTATCTCTCAGGGATTGGTGGGGCTTGGATCACCCCACTACTTGTCCTCCAGGGATTGGCGGAGAATGAATCACCTCATTAGCATATTAACGGTCAACTGACACCTGGTGCATAAACCGCACATGTGCAGTACCGCTGTTCACCACTAGAGGGAGCCCTAGCAAGGGGACAAGCCTGCACATGCGCAGTAAGTCGTTTATATCCAGACAAGGCTGGATGTCGGCGCCATCTTTGTTTCGCTGCGCCGCTCTCTACACAATCTCTTTTTTAAATTTCCACTTTCATTACAAAAGAGGCTAAATAATTTTTACAATTTATGTACCATTTTGATTTTCACCTATGACTTGATGATTCATAACATTTAAAAACCTTTTCATTTGTCTATACTATCATGTAATCAGAAAGCCATATCTGATTGGCTACTCATTTTATAAATTATGGGCATCTTTATGGAAGACTCTTATTGACTTGACCCAAAACCAAAAATGTAAGTCATGTGCTTTAGAGAACATACATTTTGTGTTGGTAGGAACCCAACATACTGCAGCTTCTATAGTCTAGCCCTCTTCAATCTAGGAAGGACAGGCAAAGTGCTGCTTTTTAAGGTGAAGATTGTTATGCCACTATAACAAGAACACTGAGCTTGGTTCCACTCTCCTGTTTGACTGACACTTTATATCAGCTCCACCCTCCTGTTTGACTGACACTTTATATCAGCTCCACCCTCCTGTTTGACTGACACTTTATATCAGCTCCACCCTCCTGTTTGACTGACACTTTATATCAGCTCCACCCTCCTGTTTGACTGACACTTTATACTTATTCTCTACTCCCTCCCAATAGTCTTTTCTCTCCCAGAAATGTTTTTATTTTAAGTTCAAAACAAACAATTTTATTTAAAGACAAAAGTCAGAATGCAGTACACTGATTACCAGAATTTTGGTATGAGCTACAAGCAAATGACTCAGATAAATGCATGGACATAAGACCCATGATGTCATGAATGTCCAATATGAGGTGTTAGAATATGTAGAGTTTGGGTAATCACAACCATCAAGAGTCCATGCTCTCAGACCATGGGAAACCTCTCCTAGGACTCAGCTTCAGTCCACACATGTCAAGATTTTCAGATCATTTTCCAATGCTTGGGCACGTTCTGAAAGAAGAAAGCTTTGATGTGGTCTCAAGAACATCAGGGACACAGGAAACGCCTGTTGCGCTGGGCTACTTGATCACCTTTTGGTATCTAAGCCTTTGGTTCCAGTGTGAGGAAGCTTCCCTCATTGGATGGGAAGTGTGTGCTGGCCTAACACTTATTTTGTTTCTAAGATGCAATAGTAGTAGGGACCAGCAAGAAGCTATCTTGAGAGAAAATGCTGATGGTTTCTCTTTTCTATCCACCCCTTGATCTCTCTCCCTTTTTAACTTTCTGGTGGCTGTTTCCAGCTTTGTGTCTGCAAAATGAACAAGAGCTCTCTGGTGACCAGCAGCCACCTTCTATGTTGTGTCAACAAGAGCTAATTGCATATTTGAACATTGTTCACCTGGAAATTTGCTTTAGGTTTTGATCCTACAACTTGAAGTGGTTGTTATGGCTACTTTATAATGGTGAATTTAATTCAGATTGCCCATCAAATGAACATTGCAGTTCTAAAAGGAATTATGTTCTATGCAAGGCACAGTGACTTCTTTGTGACTCTTTTGTACCTTCCAGGAGGCAGAAATCGGCACTGCAACCAATGCTGAACTTGTTTTCTGGTGGCGTCCTGGAGCACCCATGTGACCTTTGTACACTAAATAATCGAGACCTCTAATTGAAAGTTGATAATTTAACAATTCTCAGATGAGTTATCTAAGTCTTAATTTTTTCTTAACTCAAATTTCTTCTAATGCATCTGTTACATTTAGATGTCCTTCTTTCAGTATAATTTAGTATGCTTTTATTTATCCCCTCAAACTTTTCTTGTTTCTGCTTTTTAAATATGTTTAAATTTTTATTCATCTATTTTATATATATGAGCACACTGTGGCTCTCTAAGACACCAGAAGAGAGCATCAGATCCCATTACAGATGCTTGTTGCTGGGAACTGAACTCAGGACCTTTGGAAGAACAGTCAGTGCTCTTAACCACTGAGCCATCTCTCCAGCCCCCTTTTATTTTCATAGGAGGGACAGTATCTTTTAGTTTCATTACTTCTTTCTTTTCTTTATACTCCTTAGATATGAGTTCTGGGGGCTGTCAGGCAAATTTCTGGAAAGTTCTTCTCGGCCAAGTAATGAGTCCCTTCTGGGATCCAGCTTTAGATTCTTCTTGCCCATATTCTGTGCGAGATCTCTCAGCAGTGAGCCTCAGAACTTGTATTTACAGGGCCACTTAAGTAGTAGGCCCTTTGGGCCATGCTTCCTGGACTCTGCTTTGTAAATGCAATAATTTCTTGTCGCATCTCTAGGGTTGTCAAGCAGCTTTCCAATTTTTGACTCTGAAAATTCCACTTGATATCCAAAGAATGCAGAAAACAGAGCTAGAAGATTAGTAGTTCCAGTAATTAAAAAGGGAGGGTGGAAGACTGTATTAAGTTAGACTCTATTAGGTCAGGTTAGACTTTATTGGGCACAGATTAAGAAGAAGAAACCCAGGATTTTGCTTTGTAACTTCAATCAGCTATTACACAGGGCTATCAGCACTGGCCCTCTTGTCACTTGAGAGTGCCACCTGCTAGCTCTGTGACAGGACATTGCCCTCCTTGACAGCTACTTGTTCATTCACCCAGCTCCATGTTTCCAAGTGTGCCCCATCCCCCTACCATTCAGGTTTGCTTTCTTTTCTTTCTTAGAAAGAAGGGTCACAACAGGGGCCAAAATGAACAAATTATCCCAAAAGTCACCTAGCAAAACACTTATGGTGGCCATTCTTACTACTAGTTTTTAGTTGTGATGAGGTGTATGTTCCAAGCCTATTAAATACAGTCTAACTACCAACAGACTTCTCAAAATGCTGGGAGATTGGGGAATATTATTATTTATAGTTCATGTATGGGGAAATTGAGGCTTATCAAAATGAATAAGTTACCTGCCCAAAGGGGTGCAGTTAGTAGATGCAGAACATACGTTTAGGTTAGACTGACTAACACAGTCCCTGCCCTGTTGTTATGCTGCTGTAGTCATCGCCATGGTAAGGATTTGTGTCACCAAACTTAACAGTTGGCAGAACCTGTCTCTACCCCTGCTCGGTAAATAGGAGGCTTGAGGCTGATGTGTCTGACAGGGATTTTCTCTGGTTTGTGCTACATTCGTGGGACTTCTAGCTATACTCCCCATGGCAGGAAGAGAGCAGAGTGATTCCTTTCTCTTCTTGTAAGGCCTGGAGCATGGATTGTCACAGAATTCCCATCTCCATGACCTTCCTGCTTCTCGACAGCTCAATCTCTCAATACCGCTGTGTGGGCAGGTAGACACCAGCATGTGAGATCAGATAGGGAAAAATTCTCCTACACCAAGGTAGCTTTCTTCTTCAAAGCCAGTAGCACCTCTGACTTCAGTCTGCTCTGAGTCAGAGGACATTGTCATTTCTCCTGACTGAAAGCAAGTCACAGGTTGGAAGGGGCCTACACAAAGGCAAAACTCATCAGGGGTCATATTAAATTATTTCTGTTTCCTTTGGGAATCCAGTTTAGAGAGTTTACATAACAGGTGACAGAATGTCTGTACAGGTATGGTTTCAGAAATTAACCTTTCTCTTTGATCAAAAGCCTGGTATCACATTAGAATTGCCCAAGAACATTAACTAAGTGGCCCTATCCCCACAGAGGCTGATTTCTTGAGTTGAGGTACAACCTGGCCGTCACATCTTACAAAATATCTTCCTGATATAACCATGGAAGCTGGACTCCTCTAGAGAAAGTTTATAATTACAGCTACTCAGGACATTTGAAGCAATCCTGGGAGGGATATCATTTGCGTTCAAGGCAAGCCTGGGCAACGTAGTGAACCATCAATGTTTCAAAACAAAAAGTTAAACATGGTTGGAGATGTAGTTGTGTAACAAAGTACTTGCTAGTTTAAGAGGCCCTGGTTTTAATCCCCAATATCGAAAACATAAACTAGAGCTGGATGGCTCAGCAGTTAAGAGCACTGGTTGCTCTTCCAGAGGTTCTGAGTTCAATTCCCAGCAACCACATGGTGACTCACAACCATTTATAATAGTATCTGATGCCCTCTTCTGACATGCAAAAGTCTATGCAGATAGAACACTCACATATATACAGCAAACTAATAAAATAAATCTTAAAAAAAGAAAACAGAAACTAAATACCAGATAAATCTAGCCAGGCTGGGGAACACCGATCTATTACACTGATTTATTTTACAAATGTTAGGAGACTCAAGGCCCTGGTAAATTATGTCTTTTCAACATCCACATCCAAAGGACATCATCTTGGTTTCCTAGATATGACATGTATTCCCAAAACTTAGAAAAAGATATATTCTGCCCTGCTCATCAGTCAGGGTTTCTATGAGTAGTCCTGGCTATCCCAAAACTCACTCTGTAGACCATGCTGGCCTCGAACTCAGAGATCCTCCTGCCTTTCCCTTCCAAGTCTTGAGATTAAAGGTATGCAACACCATTACCTGACAAGACAAAGATACTTGTGGAATTTGCCATGAGAGTCCTCAAGAATAACAAATCTTTAAATTGTAAGCAGATTTAGCTAAAGTCAGGGCAAGTCTTTCTGTTGTGTAGACGGCTTAGTTCTCACATGATTTCCCAAACTGATTGCTGTCCCCAGGTTCCAGAGAGGGAAAATTTAAGTAAGTAAAACACTTTTGTAAAGTCGATAGCGAAATAATCTCTGGTGTTTGGGAGAAAAGTTTTTCGCCCTGTGATTTAAGCCATAGAGAATCCGATGCTTCTGTGCGAGGCTACATTGCATGACATGGACGGAATGGGTACATGGGCCTTGTTGCTTAGAAAGGTGGGCGGATGTGTGTCTGCAGTGAAATATCCTAAATCTGCAAGTGTTGATGATGCCCGCCGAGAACTAATGGATTCTCATCTCTGATCTGATGATTGGTGGGTAAGACCTGTCTCTGCTTTTGCCCATGTCTCCTTACTCTCCTCAGCCTGTGCTGCCGTGGGACCCATCATTGAACACAATGCTTTCTGAGTTTGGAAGAAAAGTGCTAGTCAGCAGAAAAAGCCACAGATTCCTAAAGGCACCACATTCTACTGCTGCCACTAGGGTTTAAGAAGCCTGTGTCCTGTGTGTATCTATATCCTGGACATGAGGCTTGCCTGACTAGAAACTCATTCTGGAGCAATGCGAAAAAGCTGCCACTTTGCTTGGCTACTGAGGTCTCCTCATGTTGTGCCCAAGATTATGGAATCCTTTTGGAGTGAAGCACAAAGATGACAGAGGTCCAGCAATAGAGGAATAGCCTTGTATGCTTGTTGTTCCTTTAGCAGGCGGCTACCAGTGGTAGTCATGAGCTAGACAAGTAACCTCAGAAGACTTTCCAGGTGTTGACAGTGAAACTGGTTGTCCTCAAAGTTCTCCACAGACAAGCTCGAGAACACGAACACAACTGCATGAGTTTGATCCAGAGCAAGAGCGAGTGTGTTACCTCTTTCAGACTGCAAACTCCTATAGTTAAACTGAAATATGTTTGCAATTTCCACAGCATCCTAAACATACAATTAAGCAGCAGGTAATCGTGACAATCACTGTGGAAAGTGGCTTGAGTCCCCAGGAGCCTGAAGGCCATAGCAATTACATTCCTGTTGTTTATTCAGATATTTTTCTCTACATGGCAATTTTCTCTCCTCTTCATTAAAATAGTTACCAGTCACTGAGAAATGTAGCCTCAGTCTGGAGAGATGCGTGAGTCAGAGAGGAATCCATTTATATAACCAGGTCTCTGGCCTGGTGCAGGGCAGCAAAACTGGAAGGCTGAGATGTGTCTGTCAGAAGACTGGGCAGTGGTGCCCTACTGCAGGATTTTACCTTAACCACCGTGTTATGTTTCCTTCTGGATTACTGAGAGAAAACACTGACCTTCCAGGGAGTTATTTCTGTTCTTCATTCAGGTGACAGCAGATGAAAAGGCAATTTTATTCAGACCTGTTCCTATGATAAGAAGGATCATCCATAACCTTTTGGTATAAGTGGATGATTAATAAAATTAGGAAGAAAACCATATGCTGGCAAGATGGCTTAGCAGTTGAAGCAAGGCACATGCTGCCAAGCCTGATGACCTGAGTCCTGTCCCTTTGACCTACATGATGGAAAGAGAGAACCAATTTCTTCAAGTTGTCCTCTGACATCTGTGATATGCCATGATCATCTCCCCCCCCCCCCCCTCAGATAGCCAATCTGAGTGCTCTTTCTAGGAGAAGACTATTTTTCCTGCTCTCCATATTCCTTAATTGCATAATTCCTTAATTGTAGGATGGAGGCCTTCTGGGCTTTTGTCAGCCCATGATGTCTTGTCTATTGGTGTCCTTTAGGCTGTCTCGTCAGTGAAACTGTATGGGTATAGCTTTGATACAGTCTCAGAGCAAACTCCCTGAACTTCTGCCTCTTAGACTCTTTTGAGCACTCTTCCATAGTGTTCCCTGAACAGTAGTTCTGTGTATCCATTGAGATTAGGCTCCATGTCTCTCCATGTTGATTGTTTGTGGTTTTCTGTAATGGTTTCCATCTATTGCAAAAAGAAGTTTCCTTAATGAGAGATGAGAACTGCACTTATGTGTGGGTTTAAGGACACATATTTAGAATATACTTGGGGGTTATGCTGGTTTAATAAATTGATGGCTGAAGGTTCTCCTCCAGTGTCTGTGATTTCATTATCTCCATGTAGATGCTAGGTTTCCATTATCAGGTGTGATTCCCCTCTCGTTCAGCAGGTTTTAATTCAATTACAGTGATGTTGTTTTCTACCCAGATATGTATGCCATTGCTTTACCCTTAAGGTTATCATGCCGTGCTGGTCACTGTGGTTCATATCCGTCCTAGCTGCGTATGACTGTTGGTTGCTTCCCTCCTGTAGAAGTTGGCGTGACACCTTCTCATACAGTGAAAGCTTGTCCTCAGTGGGCACTCATTCAGGTCTGTTCAAGCTTAGGGGGCTCTGGGCTATGTGTCTGCAGACTGAAGTGCATGATGTCTTTCATAATAAAAATTTACCATCCCCCTCTGGAGGGCAACCAAGGACAGAATCAATAATCTACAATGTTTAGGGAGTCACCTGGACTGCTCTGACCAACTCAAAAGGGGTCTTCTCATGCCTGATGTTGCAGTTTTTATTAGGTGGTCTTTGGCTCTCAGAGGAGGCATTGTCAGACTGATGGAAGTAGTTTGACATTTATAGTTTCTAGTTTCTAGTTCACTTGAACTATAAATGTATGTTTATACACAGACTTGCATGTATTATTGTTTATTATAAGGTAGATAGTTAATATTATGATTCCTGTGACTTGCAGACATGCTTACTGTTATTTTACCTTCTTCCCTTCTCCTTCTGTAGTTATTTTTCTCTCACTTTTAACTACACTTCCCATATTTTTCTCATTTTCCTTCTATTCCCCCCTTTATTGTTCCCCAGCCCCCGACAACGGTCTCCTTTTGCTTCCCAGTTTATGTAGTTACCCCAGGCTAAGTGCTTACTTCTGAAGATTTGGAAATAGCTCTGGGTTACCTCACTCAATAGGATCTTTTCTAGTTAGATCCATTTACCTGCAAAGCTGATGATTTAATTTCTCTTTATAGTTGAATAATGTTCTGTAGTGCATGCATACTACATGTAATTCATGACACTCTTTATTCACTCTCTATCTGTCATTTAACAAAAAATAATTTGATGGATCTTACTTGCCACAGACATAGTGTTGGAGGAATTGACATTAATGATGTGGTCCAGACTCAAGAGCTCATGGTGTAATACTTGTGTGACACATGTGGTGCAAACAGAACGAAAAGGTTGTAGGCTCAGAGAGAAATGGACTAAGGAAGGTTCAGGAAGACTGTCTGAATGTTGCTGATCCAAGTAGGTCCATCTTCAGTTCACTGTTTCTTCCACAAGGTGGCATGGGAAAGGCAGGTTCAGTGGAGGCAGGGAATACCCTGTTTGGATAGCTTCAACAGCTTTTCGGGGACACGGGGACTATTAACAGATTTGAAAGTTCAAAAGAAAAGCCCAAACTTGGCAAGGCATGAAATTATCAGGAACTGTCCACAGATATAAGAAAAGAACATGGGCCCTTCTGTGCCAGGGGAGTGAAGAAGTAACTGTGGATCAGAACCAAGAAAGCTCAGGCCTCTTTCTGCCCCCTTTAGTTACGTATTTGTGCATTATATCATTAAGTGTACCCAATATGAATACAAATAACTGTTAGGATCCGAGGAAGGAATATAAATGGTGGAAGGGAATTTGTGTTACACATAAAAAACAATCTCAGTGAAGGGATTCAGAGATGGGGGCCTCTGATCTGAGAGGCCCAGGAGATTATGGATTCTGTCAAATTGAAGGCCAAAGGCATCACACATGAACACTACTCTAATGTAGAACACTTCTCACCCCTCCCCTCCCAGGGTCTTATATATGCTAAATAAGTGCTCGACCACTGAGCTATCCTCCACCAGCCCCATATATATAATTTCTATCCAGTTGTTTTACACAGGCGGGCAGGCTATTGGTTATGATGCTATGGTGGTTTAAATATGCTTGGCCCAGGGAGTGGCACTATTAGGAGGTATGGCCTTGTTGGAGGAAGTTTGTCACTATGGGAGTAGGCTTTAAAACCTTCTCCCTAGCTTCCCATGAGACACTCTGCTCCTGGCTTCCTTTGGATGAAGATGTACAACTTTTAGCTCCTCCAGTGCCATGCCTGCCTGGACACTGCTGTGCTTCCTGCCTTGATGATAACGGACTGAACCTCTGAACCTGTAAGCCAGATCCAATTAAATGGTGTCCTTTATAAGAGTAGCTTTGGTCATGATGTCTCTCCACAGCAATGGAAACCCTAAGTAAGATAGATGTGATCATTCTCCTCAGTCAACACAGGAATTGAAGTGCCAACTAAACATATAGCAGTCATCAAGGTCCAGTATTCTCGAAGGTGCAGTGGGAGTTAACGGATAACAGACAGGAAGACACAATTGGTGTGGTAAGGAATTAGAGTTGAGAGCCATCACAATGAATCCTGCTAGCTTGGTATTCAGATACTTGCATATGAACTGTTTAGAGGCATGTATATGTACATGGGTTGCTATAACCATACAGAATCTTTCTCTGATCACTGAGAGCCTAAAACCCCACTATCAACCGACTCCCACTGTCCTGGTTCCTAGTGTCATTTCTAAAGAAAAAAAACAGGGAAACCTGAAGAGTTGACTTAGAGAACTGGGGAAGAAAATATACAAGAAGGGCATGGTTTGTTGTGCGGTACCAGATAGCACACAACCACTGCTCAGAAGCAGAAGCATGGAGCCTTCTGTGAGAGCTCCCAGTAGACAAGGCTAGACAACCTAAGAAAAAGGAAACTAGCACGCAAAATAAATATTCTTGTGTCTGTGATGATAAAAATGATTGAGCAAGTTAATAATCAAGGGAAGTGTCACAGTTTTAAAAGTCCCCCCAGGCTCACATGCTGGATGCTGGATCACCCACTGGGGGCACAATGTAAACAGCAGACCCAGCGATGGAAGGCAGTCCCTTGGGGCTGGGATGATGAAACATAAAACCTCCCATCTCCCTGTTGTATTATCACAGTATCGTGGCCTAGAAGCTGCAGAGCCAAGGGTCCCCTGGATCTGAGGGATCATGGGCACAAATGTGTACAACCAAAAGAGTAGAAAAGGGCTTCATTCCTTGAGTTGTTTATCTCACGGGCTTGTCACAACCATGTAAAGCTGACAATGGTGGGAGAAACAATGGTTTCCAGGAGGAATTCTAGGCAGTTGTGTAAACATTCCACCCTGAAGGAGGTAGAGCAGAAACCCTGTGGTGCTCCAGGCACTGCTGTCCAGGTGACTTCATAAAGCGTTAGCTCAGTTGTAGAAACCTGGGATACACACTGCATACCTATGGCTTGTCATTAAAATAACCATGTTAATGCTTTGTTTAAATGGGAGGAGGAAGGCATGAGCAAAGGGTGGTTATTTTCTGATCATTATGAACTGAGTTTCTGATTTGCCCTCAGTCCCAACCCCAACCCCATAACACAATGAACAACTATAAGCACTACTGACTTAACAATTTTGTCCATGCTGCTTTCAAGCAGGGTGCAGATTGGTGGGAGGAGTTGGGTATCTATGGAAACTAGCACAGTCTAAGTATTCTCATTCTGTATGAATTTGTATGAGATCATGAGATGAATGACCACTCTGCAGGGGTTTTTAAACCAGCCCTTGTATCTCAGCTTCCTGGGCTCATGCTGTGTTTCCTTCTGATGAGACTTAACCTTGTGCTGACAGAGGCAGCAAGAATACCAAGAACTGGGGCACTGACAGGACTTGGTCACCATCAGGCAACAGTGTCCTATTTCTGCTTAGACTCTGCTGCCTAAGTGCTCTGCAGATAAACAGCCAAATAGTGCCTCTCCTGCCTGTTGAAAAGCAATTGTTCCTAGGACTTACCCACACCCTACTACATCCATAGCCTAGATGTCATCAAACTTCTTTCTGATGCGCGCGCGTGCGCACACACACACACACACACACACACACACACACACACACACACGCCTGCACGTGTACACACCCAAACAATAGGTAAAAAAAATAGCTTCTGATATAGGATTATTTCTTTCAGGCAGTTTCAGTGCTTAGGATTGCTGTGCTGGTAAGCAAAACAAACAAGCAAGCTCTAAAAACCACATAGGCAAGTAGGATTTTTATCATTGGCTATGTTAAAGCCAGGAGAAGGTGGACCTCTGATTGATCTTATCAATAACTGCAGTTATCCTTGCACTTCTTCATTTTATGTGTGATGATCTTGTTACCTCATTGATTCAAAACAGTTGTTGTAACTCATGTCGCTGAGTTTAGAGGCTGAAGCAGCTGGAGAAGTACTGTGAGCTGAGAGTCTTCACAAACTCTTCTGATGGACCCTGATAGGAAATCTTTCTCAGACAATATCACAGGCCATTCTCAGACAATATCACAGGCCATACCATTTTTTTTCATTGACCAATATTGGTCTCATGCTTGTGCCTTATCTGACATAGAAAATGTCACCACATTTTGTGTTGGTCCACGTTCATCTCTACCACTGTCACTGCGCGGGTGCTGGGCTTTAGCGGAGCACAGAGACAGAGCTGCAGGCGTGGGAAAGTGCAGTCTGAGACGTGAGAAAGCCTGAGCTGGTGCAGGGGTCCCTGGGCCTGCAACGAGGCTGGGGCCGAAGGAGTTCTCTGACCCTTGGCCAACCCGGTGCCTCTGGGAAACACAGAAGAGCCAAGAATGGAGCCTGGGACCCACAGGCCGAGGACAGCCTCTAGTCTGGGGCAGGGGAATGGGGAGCTCCTGCTTAACTCAGGGGTTAGTGTTCTTAGCTTGGTGGAGATTGTGTGGGAGCACACAGGGGCCTTCTATAGGGGATTTAGCTGTGGCTCTGTAGGTGAAGGCCTTTCCGTATTACCCATGGCAGGGTAGATGAAAGAGAGAGTCTATGCTTCTCTCTATCATTTATTGGCTCTTCATCATGGAAAATGGGTGCATACCTTACCATACTAACTTCTCAGGATGGACTGTAGATTAAATACCTTTCGAAGGGAGGAGTGTCTGGGAATGGAAGCTTACTGGCTAAGCCCTCAGGACCTCTAGGTACCTCATTAGCATGGAGAACTCTATTCTGGTCCTACGTGACCACAGGTCACATTTCCTCATGTGGGGAGTGTGGCACATGTTCCAGGCCAGGAATCTGGCAGGGAGTGGGGAGTTGTCTAAGTCTCAGATGTGTACCCACTGAGTCTCCACCATGGTTTATTATCTCACAATTTTGTACTATGGTAGGTCTCTACCGATTAGCAGGACCAGGGGCCATGAACAGGGTGGATGTGACACTCAAGGGGTCCTGGATATGAACAGAACAATGGAGATCTACTTAACGCTGTTCCCTGATGGGAAAACTGGAGCACCTTTGACTTCTCAAAACAGATATTTAGTGAGATCAGAGGACTAGACAGATGCTAACAAGTCTTACCATGATCTGTTTCTGTCACAGACAATCTATTTTGTGATTAAATAGAACTCATACTCTCTATTCCTTCTGAAATTGGCTGAAGAGCTACAAGTTTGCTTTGAAGTGTTGCAGCCACGTTGAAGGCCATTATCTCAGGAATACAGAGGGAGAAGTTATCCAAGAAAGCTTTGTTATATAAATAAATGCCCACACAGAAAAGGCTTGTTGCCTTATTCAGATGTGGAATGTGAATGTGAAAGCAGAGGCAACAGCAGTCATAGTGTAACTACATAGACAAAAGTCACCAGCAAAGGGTTGGGATGACACAGAATCTGAAGGAAGCTGTGCAACCATTACATTGGCGATGTTGGATGTCTTGTTTCAGAAGGACTAAAAATGCAAGTCACTTTAACTGTATTTCAATTACAGCATGTTGCAGGGGATAACGCCAACTGGTGCAACCTTTTCTTCCTTCTCCAGAGCACAGCATGGAGGAGAAACGTCCTATCAGAATCATCATGTATCAGTAGGCATTCTGCAGAGAAGTTGCTTCAATCACTTTCTCTTGGTTTGTCAAAATGACAGTGACAGCCCATGGAAGGGTAAGGCCCTGGGATGAGGGTTTACTCTTGCAGCCTTAAATGTTGCTTTCTCCTTTTGAAGCACCTTAATGACATCTTTCTTTGATGATGGCTGGGGTTTCTCTACTTCCAGGGTCCCACTCAAGACTTGGAAAAAGGCTGCCTGAGGAGCTGGCCACCGTCTCTCTTCCAGGTGCTGGGCAGTGGGAGGCTTACAGACTTCCCTTGGGTCCTTCTGGAGAAGGCTTCTTGAAGCAAGCAGTTGGTGCTGGGTCTGGCTCTCCTTTCTCCTCTCATGTGTAACAAGTGAACCCCAGCAAGTCAGATATGTCCTGTTTCTATCCAATTCTGTGCCTATGTGTACCAAAAAAATAAAATAAAATAAAATAAAAGAATGTTTCTAAGGAAGAAAGGAGTCTAGATTCCTAGAAGAGTGTCTTCTCCAGCTGACGGCAGACACAGGAAGGACCTTCTGTATCTGCCTCCACAGCTCTGACCCCTGAGAAGGGAGGATGCATTTCCTTGTTTGTTGATTTGGGCCTCACTCATTCAGATGACTTACTGTGGGCCACTGGGTTGTTGGTTGTCAGAGGTGAATTAAGCAGAGGCTGAATGAGTGGTACTGTAGGCTCCCCATTTGTCACTTGCTGGGAAGACTATCCTCAGGGTCCAGCTGCCCTGTTAGTTACTTGCCTGACTGTGACTAAAATACCCAAGAACACATCTTGACAGTAGGAGGGGCCATCTCATAGCTTCACAGAGGTCAGTCTAGGGTTGCTGGGTACCATACAAGGGCAGACCCTTATGGTGGTAGGAACATGTGGAGGAAGCTGATGCCCCCCTCACACCAGATGGGAATCAGAGACAGAGAGGATAGGACAATGGACTCGGCGTGCCTTCAAAGGGATTCCACCAGTGACCTTCATTCAGACCGTTTCCCCTAAATCTCCCAGCTCTACCTGAAATAGCACCTCTGACTGGGGACCATACACTGAATAGGCACTTAGTTGTGTGGGAACACTTCAGAGTCAAATCATAGCATGGTTCCAGAAGGAGGAGGAGAATGAGTACATGGTGTCAAGATGTTTCCAACTGTCTCAGAGCCATCAAGCCCCAGCCAGTGTAAGCATGCAAGAGAAATAATGGAAATTATGTTCTTTTGAGTCACTGAGTTTTGGGTAGCTCATTACACACACATACCTGACATGGCCGGTCTTTTTATGAATCAAGCCAACAGTGTGTGGTATGCATTCATGGTAGAGGTGCCTGCTCTTTCTGTTTATATCCGGTGGCTCCCTGGCCTGGTATCTCTAAGATAATTTCAAGCCAAGCCTAGCATTTGTCACTTGCTTTTTCAAGTCATTTTTGCGTGCTCTCCACTGACTCGAGCCTATGAAGGGGACAGTAAAATTTATGGAGGGGATAATTGCATCTAATGAATTTTTCAAGTGAAATTTCCCAGGAGGGTAGTTGGAACTAGAAGCGACAATTCTTTTTCCTTGAAACCCAGCAGGATTGGCAAAGCGTGGGGTTTTCACCTGGACTGCCGTGAGTTCTTAGGACTCATTTCAAGTCCTCAGATTTGTCATAGGTTGTTCTTCTGGTGCTTTATTCGTGGCTTTAATGTGCCCAGCAGGACACAGGCAGAGTGATTTTCTTCAGCATATCTTTTTCCTACTTCTGAGGAAGTGTCCATCTGATTTCTTTTATATAAATAAAATATTTTGATGAGGCTGGGAGGAAGATTTGGAAGACAATTACAGATAGGCTCTAGAAGTAGAGTGATAGTTTATATACTTTACAGGTAGACAGCAGCCAGGATGGCTTCTCACACGGCTTTGAACTGATCTGGGCTTTGCCCTGCTTGGATCACCTTAGGGTCTATTTCAAATCAGTAGAAACTTTCATTTTCAGGGAACTACTTATTTACCAGGAAACTGGAAGGACAACTTGCATCTTGCATTTCCAGCCTTAACTCATCTCAAATGCCTGTGTAGTATTTCTATTACCTGGGTCTATAACACACCCACACGTTGTTGAGAGTTGCTTAAGTATATATTGACTTAGTACACAGGTGGACTTCCCAAAAGTCATAAGAAAGCGTTCATACAAGGAGATGACTAGAAGGAACTGTGTATTTCATTTCCTTGTTACCTAAGGCAGGATAGAGTTCCTCTGGGGCTATAGCAAATGATATTTCCCGGCACACAGGAAAGCTTTAATTGGTGAGGGACAAGGCATAGAGTAGCAGTCACTACTCAATCATTCCTTCTTCAACACAAAACACTTCATGTTCAATATGCACTTGATACTTGTATCTATTGAATACTTCTCAAATGCTCATGAAAATATCAATTTTCATAAAAAGAGAGGACATATTAACATCTCAGCAAGAATTAAGATATTCAAGAAGACACATGTGCCCTGCTACTTGGCCATCAAACTATTGAAACAGTGGAACTTAAGGCATTAAAATTTCCCATTGTAGAAGGTTAAGGCAGAAGCATACTGCCAGCTACGGGGGAAAGCACCTTTAGACAGAGATTTTATACAATCTGACAATTTGTCTGGTAAAGTAGGTGAGTCAGGAGCTGAGACAATGATGAGTCTGTGATGCGTAGGCTCACACCTTGACCAAGACTAATTATACATACATCTTGCCTTCTATTTAAATCCAAGCTTCATGTTAGGACCCCAAAGTGTACTTGTATGTATGGTGGCAGAGGGTTACTACACTTCTTTGTTCCTTTACCATTGTGGCCACATAGAATTGAAGTCCTTTTCCTGCTCTGTAGGATTATCTATTTATAATTGGACTTCTGGAAACATGGGGCTGAGTCTGGTTTCCTGGGACTGGCATGGTCCAGGCTTTGCCTTCAGAACCCTGGTAGGAAGAATGGTAGAATTAATTGCACTGCTTCACTAATCTGTGCCAGGAGAGAGAGCAGTCACCTATATTCATATGCAGGAAGCAGAAGTCATGAAAGTGATATCCCTTAACATGGTGACTAAAACTAGGGGATCACTGTGGTCTAGTGCCATATCGATGAAGAGTCTGCTGGCCCACACATAGAAACTTGGTTTCTATGACTTGGTTGACATTGGCATCTCTGAAATGGTGCATAATCCATTTTTATACAAGTGAGTTAACTCAGCGTGCTGAGAGTAGCATAAACTTTCACAGACTAGCCTGCCTCAAACCCAAGCTCTAATGTGTATCACAAGTAAACCAAAGAAAACAATGTAAAACTCACTGTCAGAGAGAAAGAGGTACTCATTACCAGACTGATTCAGCTATGGCCACCCTTTTGACACTCATTGATCCAAATGATGGCTAAATTAAAGTAAACTTTATTTTGTGTACATATTGGAACTGAATCTGTGGCTTTGTGTACCAAAGGAGACTTCATGGGATCAGCCCTGAGCCAATTTCTCAAGGGCAAAAATCTCAGGGTGGGGATTTTTCACATAAGCATGGTTGTAGAAGTGAGACCAGACATTTAAGGAAAGTGGGGCATGGCACAACATTTTTGGGAATGAGTGTTTTGGGGGTGGTGGTGTTCTATACATTCTATGAATATGGGGGTGGGGTGGGGTGCAGCCTAGCTTCAAGAAACAGAAACTTAAGTTTCATAACAGAAACTTGACTACAGACTCAAAATGTCTCCGAGGAACAAAATGGAGACTGACTGGTTTCTCAACTATTGAGATAGGTGTTGTCATTTACAAAGTTCCTGCTCAAGGATTGAGCTATTCAGAAATGATTAGAAAACTAATAATTATCTTATCTTTTAGCTTTATTGTACATGACTGTTTTGTTTATATGTATATATGTGTGCTGCATGCATGTCTAGTGTCACACGATCAGAAGAGAACATTGAATTCTCTGGATCAGGTGGTTGCGAATCATCATGTGGGTTTTGGGAAATGAACCCGAGTCAACTGCAACAGCAGCAAATGCTCTTAACCACTGAGTCATCTTTCCAACTCCTCATAATGTTTCAAGTAAATTTATGACTATGTGTTGTGGCCTGTCCATAGCTATCCTTGGCTGAGAAGTGTGTGTTTGTGTGTGTATGTGTGTGTGTGTGTGTGTGTGTGTGTGTGTGTGTGTGTCCTCAGCAGTAGGACTTCAGTTTATAGGTGGAGAAATGTTGGGGAAGAAGATTGCCTCAGTATAGAGGTTTCCTACCAGGCCTTGATCAGGCTCAGAGTTATCCAGTGTGACTAAGCTATTAGACATCCAAACGTTTTAAATAATTTTGTGGTCTTCTGAAGAAAAGGCTAATGTATAATGTGTAAGTGCAATATCAGAGGAGGGAATCTTGGCCTAACGCTCGTTGTCCAAGTTCCTGTAGTAGAAAGTAGTAGCATCAGGATTTGATAAGCCTCAGACAAGAAATGGATTTACACAAAACTGACTATATTATTATAGACTGCTATAGTGCATGTGTCCTGGTATTATAGGAAATGGCAGAGTGCAGAGGATTGGAGAATGGCAGCATCCTACCTGGGTTGACGAGGTGGCTGTGCTACCTCCTAGCTAGATGCATGCAAGGATTAAGTGAGAAACTCCTGTGCACACGGTGTGCCTGATGAGTAGAAAAGGATATTACATGGTAGCCATTAATGTCATAATATTGACACTGTATATGACTGGGTATCCAATAGATCTGCTTGGTTGATGTTGGTGGACTAGTTGCTTTGAAAGCTAATCTCCCTGAGAATCTTGACTCTCTTTAATTCTTATCCTGTAAATCAGCAGCTTTACTTCTGGTCTTGAACAGTGGTTCTGATAGATAGGTATGTGTTTGTGTCTCTGTGTGCATGTGTACATGGGTTTCTGAGTGTGAGAAGAGAGGGAGAGCAATTCCATGATAATTTTTTTATAACAATTGACAAATTTTTGGTCATTCAATAATACCAAACATTGTTTATACAGAGAATACTCTGTGTCAGATTTACTTGTATTCTAAATGTCCAAATAAGTTTTCAAAACAATCACACACACAGAGTAGTTGTGAACATTAGGAGACCTGTGTGAATAATAGACATATATAGGACTTATTTCCATTTAACTATCATAGCCATAGGTCTTCTTCAAGGAGCTAGCATGACTGCTTCCATGACTTCCTGCCCTGACATCCTTTCCATAATTGTTTTCGACATAATCTCCATCTGTACTTTTTAAAGATTCCTTCTTAACTCAAGAGGTATCTTATTTATTCATTTGTTTGTTTTATTTTGTTGAAAATAATTTTTTTCATACAGTATATCTTGATTAGAGTTTTCCCTTCCTTTACAGCCACTACGGAAATCAGTGTGTGGTTTCTCAGAAGGATGAGAATCAATCTACCTCAAGCCCCAGCTGTACCACTCTTTGGCATGTACTCAATAAAATGCTTCATCCTCCAACAAAGGCACTTGCTCAACTATGTTCACTGCTGCTCTATTCATAACAGAAAATTTCTATTCTATTACAGAAAATGGAAACAACCCAGATGTTCTTCAATTGAAAAATGGATAAAGAAAATGTACATTTACAGAATGGAGCACACTCAATTGTTAAAAATAATGAAACCTAGAAATTTTCAGTCTAATGGATTGAACTAGAAAAATCAGCCTGAGTAAGATGAAGATAAATATGGTATGTATTTGCTTATATGTGGATATTAGCTGTTAAGTAAATAATAACCAAGTTATAATATATATACTCAGAAAGGTTAGGTATAGAGGAAGGAACTGGGGGGGGGCAGGGTCTCCCTGGGAGGGGTAAACATAATATATTTTATGGATGGACTGGAGATTTTATGGATGGGAGGATTGGGTGGGGAGTTGAATAGGAGGATCAGGTTGAGTGAGGTTTGGAGGTGGGATTGAGGGAGGGAATGCATGGAGAGACAGGTGGACTTGAGAGAGTGCCATAGAAAATTCCTAAATTTTGTGAAGGCAATCTTAATGAAGTCTCCAAATAATGAGGAGATGGAGTCACATCAGGCCAACTCTTGTCACCACTCCAAGATTTCAATGCTGGGAATAGGTTACATCTAGTTGAGTTTTTGGCCAAAGGTGTCCCATGGAAATCTCCAAACAACCCAGGCTATTGCTAAAACAATGGGTTGCTCTCCACACAATGACAGCAAGACACATTGTTGAAGACAACATACACACAAGTCCTTGACCATGGAGATGGCAAGCTAGAATTTGCATCCCTATGTTCTAATGTCTTTAGTAGGGAAAGGTACTCTGGATTCTACCAAAAGAGAAACAAAAACACAAACCCAGCCACAGAACCTTTGATTGATAGTGTTTTCCTGCCTGTAAAATATATTAGGGCAATGGTGGCACAAAGCTTGTGAGACTAACTAGTCAATGTCTGATTTGACTAAAGGCCCACTCTGTGGAAGGAAACCAGTATGAGACACTGCTTGCACGGCCAAGAACAGGAGACTAGATAGCCCAGATACCTAGAGTAAAACCAAATGCTATTGATCTTTAAAAAATGTGGTGATAAAATGACTCCTAATGATATTCTGCTATACTCATAGATTAGTGCCTTGCTCAGCCATCATCAGACAAGCTTCCTTCTGCAGCAGATGGGAACAAATACAGAGACCCACAGCCAGACAATACACACACACACACACACACACACACAGAGAGAGAGAGAGAGAGAGAGAGAGAGAGAGAGAGAGAGAGAGAGAGAGAGAAAGAGAGAGAGAGAGAGAGCGCTTTGGAATACCGATGTCTCCATGAAATTCCTTCCCTTAGAGCTCCGCAACAATGGAGTCAGAAAGAGTATAAGTGTCAGAAGGGATGGAAAAATCCCAGGAAACACCAGGAAAATGAGTCTCTCTAAATCAACTGAGCAAAGCTCATATCTCACAGAGACTGAAGCAGCAAGCTCAGAGCCTACACTGTTCTGCACCAGGTTCTCTGTGTACGTATCATAGTGTTCGGGTTAGTGTCTTAATGAACTCCTCCATGTGTGAATGAGAGGAACTGATTCATGTGCCTCTTTTTTGGAGTCCTTTTCTTTCTGTTGGTTTGCCTTATCCAACTTCATTGTGAGTGGTTTTTTTTTTAATCTTATTATATTTTGTTGTGTTAGGTTTTGTTTTCTCTTAGAAGCCTGTTCTTTTCTAATGAGAGTCAGAAAAGAAATGGATCCTGATGGGAGGGTAGGGGGGGAGGATCTGGGAGGAGTAGAGAAAGAGAAAACAGAATATAATGTATGAGAAAATAATCTCTTGTCAATGAAAGGGGAAAAAGAAAATGAAAACAAGCAGGCATCCAAAGGATGATAATGATACAATATGGAATGGTATGATAAAACAAAACCAAATACATTGTAATAAGACAAAAACAAATGAACAGAAGGTAAAGAGCCCAACAAAGGGCACAAGAAACAGTTACAGATGTAGATGCAGAAACCCACTTATTGTCATACTTATGAATCCCATATAAAACACAAAAATGGATGCCTTAGCATATACACAAAGGGCCTATTGTGTAAGCAAAAGAATAAGAATAAAAACATAAAATTTAAAATGAGAAAAGAAAACTAAAATCTTTGACAGGACGTTATGAGAAAAGGAACCTATGGGACCCTCCTGGGTTCCCTCAGTGTTTGCCCCCTGCTGAGCCTTGCTAACACATGTGGAAACTTTTGATTTTAAGGAAAGAACAACTTGGCCTTTGCTGTTTGGCCAATGGGTGGCAACACCATTGAGCCAGTTCCTGTTTTCATCCTGAGAATGTAAACTTGCTTTTCCCTTGTGCTTCCGGGGTGTTACCACCCTGTATGTATGGCGTATGTATACTGTGAACCTCAGTAAAGTGTTGGCATTCTTGTAGCATGAATGACCCTAGTCTGTGTCTTTTGTTAAATCCCCCAGGCCTATGCCGGGTTCTTGGTACTGTGGCAGCACAGGCACCATCAGGAACCTCCAAAATGTCATTGAGTTCATTTTCTGTTGGCCATCTTCGTGGGCATGCAGCCTATCCTTCCCAGTGAGACTCCTTTGGAGGAAAGTACATTTCTCATTTGCAGCTGTTTACCAGTGGAGATAGTTTCTACATTAGGGATAAGGCATGCAATCGCTACTCCTTTAAGCTCCAGTCTTCCTGTGTTTAGATGGCTATGCTTCCGTGGTGTTCTCCATTTCTCCCGACTCTTATACTCTTTCCACCTCCTCTTCTACAGGGTTTCTACTGAGCTGGAAGGGGAGCGATTTGAAGGAGACATCTCAACTAGGGATGAGTATTCCAAGCTCTTTTACTCTATACATATTGCCTGGTTGTGTCTCTCTGTATGCGTTCCCATTTGCTGTGTAAGTAGGCTTCTCTGATGATGGCTGAACAAGGCACGGATCTGTGAGAATAGCAGGAAGTCATTAGGAGCCATTTTATTTTCCTCTTTAGTACAGTGCTTCTCAACTTTTCTGCAACCCTTTAATACATTTCCACATGTTGTGATGACGCTTACCAGAAATTATATTATTACTTCACAACTGTAATTTTGCTAGTTATGAATTATAATGTAAATATATGACATTCAGAATTTCTGATATCCAGCCCTTGTGAAAATGTTGTTCAACCCACAAAGGGGTTGAGAATCACTGATTTAGAACAATAGTATTTGTTTTCCTCTAAGTCCCTAGAATATCTAGTCTCAGGTTCTCGTTTATCCAAGGAGTGTCAGGTCTGGGTTCCATTTCTTGGAGTGTGCCTTGAGTCAAGTCAGATATTGGTTGGTTTACTTCTACAAGCTTTGTGCCATGATTGCTGTAGCATATCTTGTAGGCTGGATAACTTACTGTAGATCAAGGGTTTTTTGACTGGGTTGGTGTTTATATTTCTTTGCAGCTTGCAGAGTACCCTTTCTATTTCAAAGATGCTAGATTATGGGCAGGAAAGCTCTATGTTGCCACCAGGTCTACTTCTCTGAGTTCACTAAGTTGTATGGGTGTCATCTTCAGCAATATGGCTTTAAAGACAGCGACCTATATCTTGGCAACAGCCTGGGTTGTTTGGGAATTCCCTCTGGACACCTTTGGTCAACAAGTCAATTATATGTAACCTAATCCCAGCACTGGAAACTTCATTTGGTGACATGAGATGTCTAATTGGAGCTGGGTCTCCTGTATTACTTGACAATTTCATTTAGATTGCCGTCGCATACATATGTAATTTAGGAAGTTTCTACTATATGAGGTTTCTGTGCTACCACTCAAATGCCACTTAATTTATTTCTCTCCTATATCCTTTCCCTCATAACCTTCCTCTCCTCCCTTCCTCAAATGATCTTCCCCTTTCAGTAGCACCTCCATCACTCACAGTCATCCATAACTATCTATTCACTTAATTGCTGGTTAACATCCATATATTAGAGAATACATACATATATTTCAGTGTCTGGATTACCTCACCCAGGATGATTTCTTTCTAGTTTCATCCATTTATCTGTGAATTTCACTATTTAATAGCTGAGTGTTTATCCACTTTGAGAACATGTCACATTTTCTTTGTCCATTCATCTGTTGATGAATATCTAACTTGTTTTCAATCTCTGGCCTTTATGAAGAGAGCAGCAATGAACATGGTTGAACAAGGGTCTCTGTGGTAGAACAAAGTGTCTGTGGGTATATGCCCAAGAGTGGTATAAATGAATTTTGAGGTAGACTGACTCCTATCTTCTTGAGAATCCACCATACTAATTTCCACAGTATCTAGTCAAGTTTGCTGTCTCACCAGCAACTGATTTGTTGCTCAACAGCACGAGCTGTCATGTTTTCTCGATTGCAGCCATTCTGATGGGTGTGTGATGAGCTTTACCTTTTTAATCAGTTCCCAGGTAACATTTCTGCTGTGTGTAAAGCTCACATTTCCTATTGATAATAATTTTTATTGTCATTGTCATGTTCACTGAGAGAATACATGCAAAAGTATTGGTCCCCTTGAACTGGAGATAACACCCGTAGATTAGCAATTCTCCTTAGAAAGGGAAGTGTAATGATGCACAAGTGAGTCTGGATGATATTTCTACGCACAGGGCTCTGTCTTCTGAGATAGGATTTCCCACCTTCCACCCCTTGTCTCTGAACTAAGGTGACCTCAGTGATTCTGCTCAGTGATGAACCTGGTGTATGGGAAGTGCAGAAGCAGAACATGTAAAATTCAAAATCACAAATAGACGTCCATTTTTGTTTGGTTTTGGTACTAAGATTACATCCAGGGACTTGTAGCCAAGAATGATGCCACTAGGCAAGATCCTTCCTTTTTTGTGTATTGTCTTATTGTATAGACCAGGTCAGTCCTGAACTTAGAATCCACTTGCCTTAGCCTCTTGAGTACTTCAATGGCAGGCCTATGGCACCAGGAATGCTTTAAACACAAGTTTATTTTCAGTTTCTACCAGTTCTCAGGGGAAGGGTATAATGTTATTTTCCAAATGAAAATGATGACTTGTGCTTTCCTGTTACTTTGACTAACAGAAGAAAATATAGTAAGTTTGTTTATATAACTGTAGTCACTAAAGGGTTCAGTTGGAAATGCCCTAAAAACCTGCTGTGAAATGCAGTGGAAGCTCTCCTCCCCTATCCAGGCTTTGGCCTGGCTCAGGTATCAGCTCTGCGTGGGAAGATGAGGCTTGTGGCATCACCCATGACTCCTGTTGGGACCTTGATTTCCCTCAGCAGCTGCTTCCTGAAATTCCAATGGGCTGAAAACAGAGAGGAATGTACTCTTACCTGTCAAGCACTGATAAGATCTTTTAAAATCACTCAGTAGTAATGATAAACTATTTACATCCTTTCTATATCAAAGCTCCTTCTGATGCTTGTTTTTCTGTACATAAGAGAAAAACCTTGGGGCAGGGCAATTAGACTTCTCAGTCGAAGATGTGTGACTCTCCCTCATTGCCTTGCCTACCTTGAACAAAAGGACTATCAGGTGGGGTAGCCTTATGCGTTGCAGCAGCTGTCTTTCACACTCCATGCACAACTTGAGGAAATAATATAGTAACCAATATGGCTTCCTCAGTTCCTGAAAGTTTCTCAGTTAGAGCTGCTTGAAAAAGTTTGTCCAGACATTTGCTATCATGGGCCTTAGTGAACTCTGACCTTACTGTGTTTTCCCTCCAGGACAGGGGCTGGACACTAGCAGGACTGCTGTAATTGGTTCTAAAAAGGAAAAGTTTTGATTAGAACAGACAGAAAACTTTTCTTAATATAAGTCTTCATTTCATTTGCATGTGATTACCGTGATTGGTGCAAAACAAACCTTAATTTGCATATGAGGTATGTTGTGATTCATTCAAAAGTTGCTCCTCTGACCATACAATCAGGTTACTCACTTAGTGAGGTAGCTGGGAGTTGGTCCTTTTTGTTGTCTCTCCTGCTTTTGCAATTGTAGGCCCAATCAGAGGCTTCCCTCTTTAGTGTTCTCTCACCTTTTCCCAGCACTGTGAACTGACCTGGATACATAAAAAGAAGCATCAGAGACAGTAAAGCAGTGGACAATAGTGGCAGCTTTGCCAAGCTGGGGCAAGTAAGCTGGATACTTGTCACCTAAAGACTGGCTGAACAATGTGGCCAAGACCAGGGAAGGGGCAATAGAAGTAGAGTTACATAGCAAGAGAAATCAGTGAGAAGAGTGGAAGAATGGAAGGAAACAGAAGAGAAAGGACAGGCTCTGGTTGCTGGGAGAATTTCAGAGGGTATTTACATTTTAGGTTCAACGGTCTCAGATTTCTCACACCAAAAAGTAACAGTTTGATGCTAAGGAGTCCTGAGTTCTTAGGCTTACACGAGAGTTAGAACAGTGGTTAGTGTCCAGGGCTAATGAGTCCTAGTGATACCCAGGTCTTCCTGGAAGACATAAAGCAGGAAGCAGACTAAGGCTGAGGAGTCTCTATCCAGTTCATAGAGGAGACAACGTTCCTCCCACCTGCCTGCTGCTCCAGCGCTTGAATAGCTTCTCTTGTCTACCCAGGATCTCTCTGAGCACAGCAATCTAGTCATCTGATGAGTACCAGGGAGAAAGGCAGGGAAAGGCAGGAGAATAAGAAGGAGGATGCAATACTTTGGGCCAAATAAATGTTTATGTTTAAACTTCCAAGTGACACTTTGACAAACTCATGGAGAATGGACTGGCTTCTCCTCTTTTGTGATCACTAGGACCTAGATGAACATAGTTCTATTCTAGGGAGACTAATGGGATTCCTTCCTTATGTTTCTCAGGAATTGGCCAGCCACCGTCCCTGTTCATTCTGTTTGGAACCATATTTGCTGGCATCTATTCCTGGAGACTCCTTTGGGGAAGATTGTTAGGAAGTCTGTGCTATGCCTCTTTTGCCTACTCACCATCCCTCTTTCTGATCACTGGAGATTTCACGTATCCCATACTCCATTGGATTCTGAGTGCTCATCGTATGTTTGAACCAGCAGCCTCCTGTGCCACCAAGGCAGCCAATAAACCTATGTCTGTGATTGGCGTGCTTTCCTGGGAGCAGAGGGGAAGGAGAGCCTGGGTGCTAGTTCTCTGAACAGCAAAGATAGAACAGTGAATTTTTGAAGAAGCCTACTGTGACTTCTTTTTACTGGGCACCAGCACTATCTACCCCTTTTCCTAGGAGATAGAACACTTTTAGCAGATCGGCATTATTCTATAAAGAAATTTTTCCGAAAATCTTCCCCCTCCATTCTCCAGCATCTCCATCTGACAAGACTGCATAATTTGTTCTCAAGCTTCCATTATGAAGCTTCCAGTGCTACTTTGGAAACATGCTTTCTACTTTCACATTCAGTGAAGCATGGCTACACCCATCAAACCTTCAGTTTTAAAATTCTGCTCATGGAATTCAGTCAATCCACCAAAAAAGTCAGTTTTCCGTGTGTAGTTGCATCATCTCATTACAAATAATATCAGCTAAATGTAGCAGGGTTTAGCTGTACTCAGTGCTCGAGTTTATTGCAGGCATGTATGTGGACACTAGTTATGTAAACATAGACATTGGTGAGAACTCCACCAAGGTGATTTCACTAACAGAAGGTTGTGTAAAAAGCAAAAGCAGAAGAGCTTTCACAGTGCAATAACAGCAATGATGATGATGATGATGATGATGATGATGATGTGGTGGTGGTGGTGGTGGTGCTGATGGTGATGATAAAAATAGTATTAGTAATAGTAGCAACTGTCTATTACAGAAATAGGTAAAGCATTGATTCTACAAGATGAATTTTTTTTTTTTTTTTTTTTTTGGTTTTTTTTTTTGGGAGCTGGGGACCGAACCCAGGGCCTTGCGCTTCCTAGGCAAGCGCTCTACCACTGAGCTAAATCCCCAACCCCCTACAAGATGAATTTTGAAGATGGAAAGGACTTTCTCAAACAGTGAAGAAATATGGGCATCAGAAGCTGAGGAAACTGTTCAGTGTCTTTGAGTCAGCTCAGAGCTTTGTAAAATGCTTGTAGTTATTTCAGAAGACTTTCCAAAACTGCATACGTTGAACAAATATTTTATATAATGCTTTGTTTTGAAATTCAGGTTCTCTGAGAATCAGGTACAAATACAGAATTATGAACTTTGCAGGTAAATGGGTAGAACTAGAAAAATATTCTGAGTGAGCTATCTCAGACCCAGAAAGACAAATATATGTATTTGTTTATATGTGGAAATTACCTTTTAAAATAATGACAAGCCTGTTTAAGTCAAAGATAAGCAAGCTATGTCTGGAAAATCACGCAGGTTTTATATAGAATAAGAGATCAACTTCCAAGAAAGTGGAACTAGAATAGTTATTGACGGATGACAGTGGGGTGGGCAGATCTGAAATGGGAGGATCAAGTGAGAATGAGGATAGATTATAAGGAGAGACAGCTAATATTAAGGGCCTTTAAGTGGTAGTATCGAAATTTAATACAGGAGAAGCTTCCTAAAATATATACATATATGAGGCCAATCTAAATGAAATTCCCAATAACAGGGGCCCCAGAGGCCATCTCTTGTCATCAAATGAGGTTTGCAGTTCTCGAATTGAGTTACATCTAATTATGTTGTTGGCCAAAGGTATCCCATGGGAATCCCCAACAAGCCAGGCTGTCATCATGACTATAGGTTTTTCTCCACAAACTGATGTCAAGTTTATATTGTTGAAGACAACAACAATGTTCTCTTTGAACATGGAGAAATCAAGCTGGTGCCCACATAGAGCCTTTACCCTCATGTTCTAGCATCTTTGATACAGGAAGTTACTCTGAATGTTCCCAAAAGACAAACAGGAACACCAATGCAGTCACAAACCTTTGATTTATAATGCTGTCCTGCCTGCAAGCTTTGCTAGTGCAATGATGGTTCAAAGCTTGTGGAGGTAACCAACCAAGTCTGACTTGACTAAAAGACCACTCCAGGACATGGAACCATATTTGATACTGGGTGGCTAAGAACCAGAGACTAGATAGCTCAGAAGCCAAGAATAAAACCAAATACTACTGGTCTTTAAAAAGAAAAAAAGTAGCAATAAAATGACTCCTAATGATAGTCTGCTTTACTCATAGGTCAGTGCACTGCTCAGCAATCATCAGAGAAGTTTCCTCTTGAAGCAGATGAGAACAAATAGACTCTCAGCCAAACATAGAGAGTAAAAGAACTTGGAGTACTCACCATCCTAAATTGGATGTCTTTTTAATTCCTCCCCTCAGATCTCAGGGAACCCCATAGAAGAGGAGGCAGAAAGAAGATAAGAGGCAGGGGGATGGAGGACACCAAGAAAACAAAGACCCTCTAAATCAACATGAGTAAAGCTCATATGAATTCACAGAGATATGCACCATGTCCTCTATGTATGTATTATGGATTCCAATTTAGCGTTTTTATGTGAGTCCTAAGTGTGAAAATGAGTGGGTCTCTGATTCTTGTGCCTTCCCTTGGGCTCTTCTTTTCTATTTGTTTATTTTGTCCAGCTCTAATGTGATAGTTGTTTTTGTTTTACCTTACTATATTTTTTGTTATACTAAATATGTGAGGATCTTGTGAATAAAAATGATCTATATTGAGAAGCCAGAGATAACCATGTAATCTGTGGATGGTTTGACAAGGTTATTAACATGCCCTTGAGTTATTGTTGAGTGTCCAAATTCTGCATCCAGGATATAGTATAGTATAGTATAGTATAGTATAGTATAGTATAGTATAGTATAGTATAGTATAGTATCTTCTGTGTCTCCCTTGATGTCATTGCAAGTGTTCTTTGTGGCTGACTATGAGACTAACAATTCAGTGCAGGGGTGGCAGTGTGGATCAGCTGGGGCCCTGCAAATGGAGGTACTCATAGGTAAAGTTCTAGGAAGAATATTTGTCTAACCAGAACCTTTGGTGTGTACGTGGTACTTATCTATATTTATAAAATAGAAATTGTAAGAGCCAATAGGAATGGGAAATAAAAATGTGTTTTAAAAAAGCACATCAGATAGCCTGATACCATTTAAATATAAAGTGAAAATTCCAGAATAATAGTAATTGAGAGGCAGCAGGAGCCAGGTCTCTTAGATTAGTCAGTGTAGGCCTACTATACAAACTCAAGTACAAATGTGCTTATTTATTGTATGCCTGAGGAAAAAGCGACCTCCATTCTTGTGGTGACTGGAGGACCGGTCATCTGGTGGGTCTACCATCACTGGTCCCATGATCTACATTTGCCTAGCGAAGAGGAAATAATCAATGAGGACTGGAGGATGCTTTAATGTTAGGCCACACTGTGATTGTTCCAAGCACACCTCTTCTACCCCTCCACCACCTCTACATGCCAGACTTGCCATCTTGCCACACCTACGTACAAGGCCACCAATACAATTCTGGGCATTTTTTCCCTCAGATTTAACTCCATGCTGAAGAAAACCAGGACTGATTATGTCCATGTAGTAAATTGCCTTGGTTACTATGGTGCTTTAAGGTGAACTGTGGGTGGTAGAGGACCTCTATAATGATTATTCTTAGATCTTAACTTGATGATATATCTAATTAACTAAACCCCCAAAATGTAGAGGCACACTTGTCAGGGATTTTTGTTGGATTTCAAATGGGAAGATCCACAGAGAATTTGGATCTGTCAGACAGGAAAACACTGCTTTAATCCAGATATTTTGAGGTGGGAAGCCTGGTCTCTAGTCTGGACCACCCCTACTGCTGGAAGCAGAAGTATAAGAACACGGAAAAGGGAGTTTCACTCTTTGATCACTTGTTCTTGCCTCTCTAGCAAGCCATTCCTTCACTGGAATTAGAATCCACTTCCTTGAGATTCCAGTGCACACTGAAGACTTGCCGAGACATCTAGCCTCATAGACTGAATAACTACTGAAATCTTGGGCATAAGGAGCTATTCTTCTGTTCACATGCAGCCATTGCTGAACTAACTGGACCACAGCCTGTAAGCCACTCTAATAAATCCCCTTTCTCTCTCTAGAGAGAGATTCATTCTATAAGTTCTGTTACTCCAGAGAACGCTGATTAATAAAGACAGCCCCTACAGCATTATAAGCAGTAGAATAATCTGATGATGTCTTCCTTGTAAAGTCACAAGGGAACAATGTACAGGGACAACATCCTATGTGTGATACCTGTATTTACATCTCTATGTGATTGCATGTAGAGTTTTGTTTGGCAAGTGGCCTATGGCAAAGGTAGGACTCTTTCCCAGGACCCTAAGTCCTGAGCCTGTAGTCCTAATATTGTTTTCAAAGAATCTGAGGGAATATATATGATGTGATCAAGAATTCTAGTTGATTTCACAGGCAACAACATACTGAAGTTGAACCAGACAGCTTTGGTCAAATGATGTTTGTAACCACCTATGTTTGAACTGCTTTTCTCCTTTACAAAGTAGATGCCTATTAATTTATTGGATGAATGAGGCAGAGTGGATAATTAGTATGTCATACAGTGAATGGCACTGAACTGATCCTAAGGAGCCAAAGCCCACTTAAGTGGTTCATTATGCACAATGGACCACAGGAGCTGGGACAGTGGGGAGTCTGTTTCCATAGAAGGTCAATGCTTTTAACTAAATCACTCCATGCCAGCTTTTTTTCCTTCTGATGTGGTCCCAAAAGGACAGATCCAGGATAACAGTTCTCAGCTGCTGCTCCTCCTTAGGGACAATGGTGGGGTAACACCAATTAAGAGTTGTGAAGAAGTACAGGTCATTTGTCCTGCCTTTTCTCCTTTTCCAGTATGGCACCCTAGAGATGGCAGGGGAAATGGCCTTTTAATTAGCTTCTTTCCATGATATACACAGAACTATAGCTTTAAAATATTGGAACGAGTCAGGTGAGACTTATTTTCTTTTACTTTGTAAATGCAAAGCCATTTCTGTCTCAGAATTAGTTTCTTACATTTAGTGCTATAGTCTGAGTGTCCAAACAAGTGTAGCAGGCTGACTAATAGCATTGTTTGAATAGTTGACAGTGGAATTTCTCTTAGGGGAGAACAAATATGAATTTAGACAAGTGCCTTGCTGACACACTTAGGCTGTAGACAATGAAGCCTGGGGGAAATGACTAAGAGGCAAGGGTATTATAAAGGCAAAAGCTGTTATGCAAATATTTTGCATAAGAAATAAACAGGAATTTGGGAAAGAGCAGAAATAAGGAGAGGAAAAACTTCAGGCAAGATGGCAAAATGGTAGGAGGACCATCCGGTAGGAGGATTGAAGCCAATGGGCCACAGGGCTGAGGGGCCAATTTAATGTTTCCTTCCTTCTCTTCCCTACTCCTTTCGTCCTCACTTCCCTCTATCCTTCATTCTTCTTTTCAACTCTTCCTCCACCCTCACCTCTGCAGTGTGAACTCCTGGCACTGCCCTTTGGGTTGTACAAAACACAAAAGTTACCATGTGGCAGATTCTTTAATACAATTAAAGGAAAAGGTACACTTTTTAAGTTTTTGAATTAATGGAGCAAAATGTGAGTAGTTCAAATGCAGGAGAAGAAGGGAAAGCAAGACCAAGACCAGAGCAAAGGCAAGAAGAGACTTTTATCTTCCCTTGTGATGTCCAATAAGAAGACAACAGAGGCTACCCAAGCTTTCACTTCTCTGTGGACAGGGAAGCATTCTGTCATTAAAGACACACTAGGCTGCAAGCCACACCCCTCCTTATTTTCATTATAAAGTACAGGTAGAAGCTTAGGTTCTCAAGGACCGAATTCCATCTTTGGTCAGATACATGGGCTGGAAAACTGCCTCGCCTACTTGTAAACTGTGCACATTTAGCATATTTTATCTCATGTCTTTGTTCTTCTTAGAACATAAGATTTATATTTTCTTCTTCATTTACCTGTTAATCTCTTTTCTCAGCAGGGAGCTGACTTCAAGGTTCATGCAAGATGACAGGGTCTGTTTATTCTTGCTTTTGTACAGCTCAATGTCTCAACATCTATGTCTTTAGTGAGTACATAACCCTTTTCTTTTATCTTCTGTTCTTAAACCTCCAAAATACCAGAGTAGGAACAGTATCCTTCAAGGAATATTCTGTCAGGAAGGGACACAGCAGGCAATGAGGGCTAATGTAAGCTTCACAGTAAGTGTCCACCTTTATTGCCTATTAGCCTTATTCCTTCCATAGCCCTGTTGTGTTTTCTGTGCCACCACCGTGTGCCTTGGTTCTGTAAAGATGACAGAGGAGAACAATGAACACACTATGCAGTTGTATAGGTTTTTTTTTTGAGAAGCACCCCAACATGCTTTTCAGTTGGAAAAACCCATGGCACGAGATCCTGCAGAGCCATCAGAAGCAAGGAAAACATTTGTTTGGTTCCTGATGCCCCAAGGCTGTTCTCTGCGTATTTTACATCAGAAGATCTTGAAGCAAATGCTGGGCTTTTGTTAATTGGTAGTTACTAAAGGAGGAAGCAGTTGGAATGCTTGCAGGAACAAGAAAGGCAGAAGGGAAAAGAAAAGAGCATGGTGCTCTTGGGATGGTCAAGAATGAGGCTAGCTGGGCCACTCAACAGGGACAACTCAGATATTGGAAGGTAGAGCACACAGAAGATACCTAAGAGAAGGAATCCTGTCCAAGCCCAGAACCAGCCTTGAGACCATGCCGGGTTTCAAATTCACAAACCAGCAGGCCTTTAGAGTTCATGGTAAGGACATAACTGCCAGGAGCAGCAGCCCCCATCTGTTTGGATAATCTGAGACTCAAGACCTGAATGCCTATGGAACCAGGCTCCTGAAGGGTGGGCTTGGAAAGTGGAAGTTTTTTGAGGTTCCTGGAAAATAGATGTTTCTAGAGTCTGTCTACCATTGAGAGATTACAGGATTGCTTGTTAGGCTATTTTACATAATGGTTGTTATAAATAAATATTTTGGATTGAGTACTATATAAAGCATAATTTTATATGAATAGTATTATGTATATTATTTATGTTTGAAGAAAAAAATATTTTGACCATGGATATAAGCAACTTACATTCCAGGTTGGCACTCTCTTTTCTGATGTCTATGACCTATGAAAACCTCAAGCCCTCTCTGAACTCACAGAATGTTTTATACATAAAATTAAATCACTGTGAAAACTTTCCCCATATACCTTAGAAGACCTTGAGATTCAGCCTCATCAAATGATGCTCTCCCTTTGGGGTAAGTTCCTGCTGTGTTTCAAGAGTGTCTACAGTGATGCATACTCCCAACTTGGTGCTCACAATAGCAGAATGAAACAGCATCAGTTATAGTCAGATGTCTCCTCCAATTCAGACCAAGACAGAGAAGAGGATGGGTGGCAGTCCATGACCTTCATTTTCATGATCATTGTTAAGTATTTTATAACATCAAACTGTCGGGTTCAAAGGAAACTCCAATTCCCCAAACTCCAAAAGGCAGTCCAGCAGTAAGCTCAACCTGGACTGTAGGAGGATTTCTGTTGGTTAGATTAAAGCCAGCACTCCTCAAGAACTTGTGAATAGATTCCCACCTGCCAAAATGCCAAAATAAGTGTGGGATTTCTGGCTCCCGACTTGATACACACCTGTGGTATCCGTCAACACGATCAAGTTCCCTGCTAATTCCCAGCCTCCCTCAGTCCCTATCGACAAGTACTTGTTATGTATTTCCAATGCTCCCACTCCAGTCTCCTGGCCTTTCCCTCACCCCAGCTACTCACCCTTCTAATAACCAGCTATCCTCACTATTCTCAGCTCCAGTTCTTGCTGTTCTCGGTGTGATTTTTCTGTTCTTTATCCCCTGTTATTATCTCCTCTCTCACAGGTAATCCTGACTGTGTCTGTGCTTCTGTTTTTCCACTTCTTCCCTTGTGGTATCCAGGCACCACTGTTACACACTGATTGGGAAAGAATGGAGTAGAGCCAAGCCCATAGACCCAATGTCTTCCCATGGTGTATTTGGACTCCAGCACATGCCAGGTGGGAAAGGATGAAATGAAGTCCAGATTGGGTGGGTCTGTAGGACCCTTGTCTGGCAATGGCTACAGGGCAGGGGGTTGGTTCTCCAGAGATTTGAGTGTTACAGCTCTCTAATGTTACAGCTCTTTTAGATTATTGATGAACTGGTTCTTTGAGACAGTATTCAACAAAACAGCTTGTGTGCTACACTTTATGTGGGGTCAACCAAGGGTTTTATAGTTTTGAGGAAGGGGGTAAGAATATCCAGGGTGGGCAAAGGGGATTGGCTGAAAACTAAGATACTGAGATGTCTCACTAGCATGGGGAGACATTCCAGGAATCTCTGGTGCTTGCTGACCAGGTTTCTTATTAGGAGGGGTTTGTACCTAGAATTTCTCAGGGGTTGTGACATTCCTCAGGTAGGCTATGTAGGGTCCCCCAGGTAGCGAACAGCCTGCTGACAGCTGACAAAGGGAGCCACCATTTTGCACTGAGCTCAAGGCTTTCTGGTAACCTTAGCATCACGATCTTCTGATAAATGTCTAGTCTGTTGTTCATGCCTAGTTCTTTTTCTCTTTGCGCTGGATGCCTCCAGATACCTCTAGAAATTTTCTTTACAGCTATTTCCTCTCATACTTACAGTTAAAGCCTTCCCCTTAATTGTACCTGAGCAGTCCTTCATTAGTTTACACACAAACCCCAGAGACACCAACATTTAGAAAAATGAGCACCATCCTGGATAGCCAGATTCTAAACACATTGCTTATGAAGGTGATAGTTGTCTAAGTTAATTAGCAAGCTGATTCTTTATCAGTATTATTCTCAGGAATTGTTGGGAGAAATTTTCACTTGGAAATGACAGAAGATAAATAGGACGGAGAGAGCACAATCAATCATGTCACAATTTGAGAGTTAAGCAGAACACCCCAGACCTTTGTTCTCTAAGACCGACATTTCCTTCATAGCTCTGTCTGTTTAATCAGTTTTCTTGCTGCCACCTAGGTTGCAGTAGGTGTTGCCACTCTGAATTTGTTCAGTCAACTGAGATACTCTAGAATCATATGTGAGCCACTCCAATGTGCATGAGACTCCAAGCTAGACATAGGGGCAAGCATTTGAGAAAATACTTTTGAGACAGGCTGACTCCATGATGGGCTTCAAATTGGTAGTTAAGGCTTAAATCTCTGTTTCCAAGAACTGGGCAATTCTAAGCAAGTCCAGGCCTCAGAAGTTACCTTACCACCTGGCCTGAGGCAAGGACAATGGATCAGTGGCAGATTCCAGACTTCCTCAGTTACTTCCTTAGTAAGTTTCCAGCAGACATGGAGCAAGATAAAGGTCACCTGCCCCAGAATTTCCTAATGTGCTTTCAATCAGGCCTGCAAGGTCGCTTGGTTGTCTCTCAATTTTGGTAATGGTGGACCCCAGCGTGCTGGACTTCTGCAGAATAAAACACTCTTTGCGATTACATACTATTTGAGTACGGGGCATCATTCTCTGGCGAATCATGGACCCTTATACTTTCTGTAGGACTTTATGAAGAAGAGAGTTTTTCATTCATTCATTCATTTGTTCACTCATGTATTCATTCACTAGTTAATTCATATTTTCATTAATTCTTAATCTATCCATCTGTGTACCTTTCCATTATTCATTTAAATTTTGCCGCAGGAGTAGTCATTGGCAAGGAGTCATAGATTCTTTCATTTGGAAGTAAAGGTCATGAAGCAGAGAGGGGAGGATTTTTATTTTCCTGTCAGAGTTTTCTGAACCACCAAGGATGTGTGGATTTCAGATCTTCTTTGTGAGGGGAAGAGGCTGCTGTGAACCACAGTAGAGACTGATATGCTCTTCCGACTACTGGGGACATGAAAGAGGTGAACAGCTGCTCCTGGGAAGGGCAGCAACCAGGGAAAACGTCCCCAAATTCTAGGTTCTCAGCATGCAGCTTTAGGGGTTCTGCATTGGACACAGATCCCCAGGATTTCTTTATACTGGCCTCCTACTGAATATTCTTCTAGGATTAGATCCTAGTGTAATGCAATGCAAAGTCAACACACACTCCTGGAAACTATGAATGTGCCTATCTAAAGTCAAAGCCAGTTACCTACAATGTCGCACACCTGAGACTTCAATCTTTATTTCCTCAAACTAAAGCATTTATGAAATCCATACTTTTATTCAGGGTATAATGGATTTATATTTATCTTGCCCAAAGGCCAGTCCTTTGCTGACCTGGTGCCAGTTGACTTGGGCTCCTTGCATGGCCTTCTTGGATGGATACGTTGTGAGTCACCTTGCAAACACCTCAGAAATAAAAAAGTAAACTCAAAAGTTCATTGTCCAGTCAGCCAAAGCATTTGGGCACTGGGAAAGGCAATAAGTAAGTCTAGCCTGAATTCAGTGGGAGCCAGGTGTGATTCCATTTACCTGAGCAACAGGAAATTCAAAGGAGAGGAGGAGACTTGGATGGTATTGGGCTTTCTAATGTAGCTGGCCATCTGCAGTCATGTCACTCCCTTCTGAAGGTAACATAGTTAGGGTATCTGCCATTTCTGTTGAGCAAGGAGCTGTCCCAGATTCTCAGGTTTCTGATATGTGGAGTTGTGTATGCAGGTAGGACAAGAAGCCTCAATGTTCTGTTATGGCTTCTTGCTCCAAGATACCATGAAACACAAGGTTTGGAGTCTCTGTCAGCCCAGATTCATCAGCCTAGGAGGGTAGCCCATCGTGTTTATCCAGTGCGGTGGAAGTGTCCATGCTCACTCTCACCAATTCCTGGACTCCCACAGTGGTTAAGAATATTTTCTGTTATTACTGATTCCCACATGCCTGCTTCAGCAGAAACATCCTCTCGTAAGATAGTTTCCAGGAAAACATCCCATGACACAACTGAGTCTCCAAAGAAACCAGAAATTTCCACTTCAGATAATTGCTTACATGAAGCAGTCAACCCAATTTTGAGTCTCAGCATGAAATCAATCCATGCTAGTTACTGTGTATATTTTGCCTCTACGTGACATGATCTTTCTTTGTGCAAATCCTGGAATTAAAAACTCTAGGGACTGCAAGAAGAGAAATATTTTCAAAGCCACCCATGGAGGTGAGCACTTATACGGAGTGTCTGCTTTCTCTTGACTTACCTATCACAATTAGGTTACCTTCATGGTATTTAGGAACTTCAAACTCCAAGAAACAACACACTCAATGGACTGCTTATGGACTGGGACAGATACTCTTGCTCTCTTAGTGTTCCTTACACCATCATCCTTCAAGGACAGGTACTATCCCTATATGAATATATATATATATATCCCTATATGAATGTATCTCGTTATATCATCCTGGCTCTTCCTCTGGTTTCAACTCTAGCCTCTGTATCTTCTCTTTTAAGGTTCCCTCAAGGCAGACTGTGTATAACAGGCTCAGCCTCTGAGCTGCTCAGGGAGGACAGCTCTGAAAGGATTATCTCCTTTCCCAGAGAAGTTGCCTGGGCTGAGGGACAGCCTGTGCCATGTTTTCGGGAGTGATTCTGCATGAGCTTCCTTTTCTCATCTGGAGCATACCTTACAATAAACTTTCCTTTGAAAAAGCAGCCCAGGAAAGAGCATTCATTAACAACCTGGTTCCTCTTGCTTTTGTCTCCTTAGGCAATCACTGAAGAGAGGAGAGACAGAGCAATGTGGTTTGTTTTGTTCTTCTTTTTTATTTTATTTACTTTTATCTGATTCAAGAAAAGGTTTTAATATGGATGTCAATGTGGGCACTGATAAAACAGGAGTTAGAATCTAAGAAAAGGACATTAACTTGCTTCTAGACTGGCTGTGGCTTCTGAAGAAAAAGTCATTCTCGTGTCTTAAAACTGTTTTTTGCTAATGAGGAAGGCTTTGTGCAGCCAGGTATAAGGTCAGTTATGGTTTCAGTAGAACTATGTTTGAGCATTCCTGGTGGGTGCAGTGCTTCATGGGAAACCAAGATTATGGAGCAGGAGAAACCTAAATCTCATGGTTGGGCTGACCATGAGGTAGGTCTCCAACATAACCTTGAGCTCTTCCATTGTAATTGGAAAGCAACCATGGACATGGAAGGAGGATAAGGAGGATGGCTGTCATCCCAGGAAAGCACTATCTAAAGATCAGTCAGGAGATGGCCTGGGGCTAGTGTGTGTGTGTGTGTGTGTGTGTGTGTATGTGTATATATATATATGTATGTATATATATAAATATATATGAATATTTGAATATTCCAAGCTTTTTGTGTGTGTGTGCATGATGGCAGATAAATGGATATTCATATAGAGAACAATAAGTAGTAAAAATAGTAAAAATGGGTATTTATATAGTTCAACTTATCTGAACACTTCATTGAATTATGTATCTTTTTTGTTCTTTTCTATTACATATAAACTTGTGCAAAGTCCTTCTGTACAAAGGCAAATTTGTACATTTCTCATCGTATCCTTGGTAACATTTAGCTTTGAGTGTTTTGCAGGCTACACCATTAAGTAGAATGTTAAGCTTATATCAAACTAGAAAATCAAATCTTTTATTATATTAAAGTTGCCTATCACGTCAGATAATGCTTGCATTGAAATCTTTATTTTTAGATATTAAGTAACATCAAGTTGTGTGACTGTATTTGATTGGTTTACAATTCCATGTATTGAACTTCCTTTTCTGATACCTGTAGCACCCCATCATTCCTTCAGCACCCCTTTATACCTGCAGCACCCTATTATACCTGAAACACCCCATTATTCTATTTTCTATATCACATATGAGTAACATACAATGGAAGCTTTAGGGGGGCTAGAGAGATAGTTGAGAGTACTGGTTGCTTTTCCAGAGGTCCTGAGTTCAATTTCCAGCAACCATATGGTGACCCTCAACCATCTGTTTTGTTTTTTTTTTCCGGAGGTGGGGACCGAACCCAGGGCCTTGCGCATGCTAGGCAAGCGCTCTACCACTGAGCTAAATCCCCAACCCCAATGGAAGCTTTAAAAATCAGTACAGACCTGTAAAATTCTCTAGCATGTGTATGCTTCATGTTACTATTGATGTACCTGGGGTGAAATATATCATTTTATTTTGTACTTTAAAAAATAACTTTATGTATGTACATATGTACCTGACAGGTTTATGTTTTTTTTCATATGTATGTCTGGGTACATTGTGCAAATGTTTATGTGCAGGTAGTGGCAGAAGACACCCTTGGGTGTTGGTCTTCAGAAACCATCTACTCTAGATTTTTCTTTATAACTAGACAGCATCTTTCACTGGCTCAGAGCTTGCAAAGCTGGCACTGCTTACTGACCAGCAATCCACAGGGATCTGTCTGCCTCTGGCTCACTAGATTGCAGGGGTGTGCTGCCATGCTCAGGTCCTCGTATGTTGAGTGCAGTCCAGGTCATCAGGTTGATGATAGCGAACTTTCATTTTCTGAACTGCCTTCATGCCAGGCAGAGTCAGCTTGTTTGGGAATCAGAAGTCTTAACTTGTACAGGAGCACCGTAGCCTTCAGGGAAGCAAAAGTAGATTTGCATAGCAATTAACGTTTAGAACTTTAGAAGGCAATCTCATAATACCCCTAAAGGATGTTGACAACTATTTTTGCAGATGGAGGACCCCAGAGCTAGCTTGCTTAGGCTACTGTGGATCGCAGTACAGGGAATCACACCACAGTACCCGGAACGTCTTTATTTTATTGTATGTGTTGGAGTGTTTCTACCTACTTGCATTCATGGGTGCCACGGGCGCCCAGTGCCTAGAGAAGTTAGAAGAGGGTGTTAAATCTGGAATGGGAGTTAGAAATGGTTATAAGCCACCACATGGGTGTGTCCGGGGGACAGATCCCATATCCTTTATAACAGTAGCAAGTGCTTTTAGCCACTGAGCAATCCTTCCAACTCCATCCCGTATTCATAAAGAGGGGTCTGATCCAAAGGAAAAGCCAGCATCCAAGTTGCTGCTGTTGTAGTTTAAGAACACTGCTAGGCCAGGCGCTTTGCCTATTTTTATGAATTTGACCTTGACCAACATCACTTTTGGAGTTAGGAAAACTCTAAGATTTCTTGCTGAACACACCTCTCCCTCATTACTTCTCCCTCCAACCTGCCTTTTCTCTCCCTCCCTTTTCCCCCTCACCCCTGTCCCTTCCGCTTCCCTTCCTCCCCCCACCCTTTCATTCATTCTTTCCCTCTATTCCTCTTTCCCATGAGTCAAGAGCTGTCAGTCTGGCTCCAAAATGTGTATGGACACATTTGCCTGTGTGTGGTGGTGCTCAAGCTTCTGAGTTTATTCAGAACTGTAGCATTGAGCAACACTCATCCGTTCCACATTCAGCTGCATCAACTCTGTCTGTCTTTGGAACTATTCAGTGAAACAGTAACAATTTCACTTCCTAAATGTTACCCTGGAGCCTTTTGAACACCAAAAATCCCATTTGAAATTTGGTCTCCAAGACTTCTTCCAGCCGAAAGCCTACCACGCCTTCAAGGCACAACTAGAAGCTGATCCATGTCATCCTCACAGAGGACGCCATTTGTAATGATAGCTCAACTTATTGGGGACTTGGAATGTTCTGGGCCTGATGCTATGAACATTTTGCTAAATAGTATTCTTTCTTTGCTTACAAATGGGGGTTGTTCATGTGCCTGTGCATATGAGGGAATGTGTGTGTATGTGGAGGCCTGAAATTGAAACAGATATTGGTGCCTTCCTTTATCATTCTGTACTTTGTTTATTGAGACAGAGTCTTTGGCTGAAGCAGAAGTTCATCATTCCCAAATAGAGTAACTAGACAGCCTGCCTCGAGGACCCTCTCCCTGCGTCTTGAGTACAAGGATTAGAAGCAGGCACCATGCCATGCTTGCCCAGCTTTTACATGGAGTCTGGAGACCCAAAACCTCATTCTTCATGTTTGTAAATGCTATCTATTGAGCCACTTCTGTAGAATGTGGCAAATATTTAAACTCTAATGTTTCAAGATTTTTAGAAAGACTTGGATTAATAATAGCCTTAGAAATAAAAAAAAAGACCATCTCCCCAGTGTAATAGGACTTTCTTAGGTCCGTAAAGTCTAAGTAGCTTGCAGATAAGCAGACATATATGGTGTTGCAGTCATGGCGTTTCCATCTTATAAATCCATGCCTTCAAGATGAAGCCTCAGAGTGGATGGGCGCACTGTTCACTGAGAACGCACAGACCCTCTGCACCAGTGATGACACATGGGAAGCTCCTGCTGGCTCCTGCTCATTGTCTAAGTGGAATCATAGAGCTGTATAACATCAACAAACCCGTGCCAAGGAAGCTGACCTGGGAAAATTTAGAAGTCCTTGCTGTAAAGATATACCTCCACAGTCATGCTCAATGTGCCCCTTCAGAGTAATATGTTCGAACTTAAACCCAACCTGAAAGGAATCTGCAGCAAGGATATTTAAATGACTAGGCCATGAGGTGTAGAACTCCCCTGAGTAAGATTACTATCCTCACCAAGGAGGCCTTAGAGCTCCCTCACCCATGCTTACACGTGAGGTGCAAGAGGCCATGGCTTGTGAAGCAGAAAGCAGACACTCACCAGGCAGTGGCCTTCACACAGGGAGAAGTAAGTCCCTCATTTATAGGACACTAATCCACAGCCATGCTATAACTGTCTGAAAGGAATAAAACCATAATTAAAGAGGAAGGTCAATGCTGAGCTGTCCCTAAGCCCTGGCTCCTGAGCACAGATAGAAGCCCAGTGTTCTGCTGTGTTCTGAGGAAAGCTCACATCCCCAGGGTTTGCAGACTTTGGCTGGCTCTTGGTGTAAGTAGCATATTATCCTGCCTACTCTCTCTCCTGAGAAAAGGTTGACCTCAGAGTGGATGGGCACACAGTGGGCACACAGATCCTCTGCACCTGCTCTGTCCATCATCCCACTCCTGAGGTTCTTCTAATGCCACTTACTGTTGAGAGCTTGCAGATCTGGGGGCATCTTCTTCCCCTGGCCATAGTATGTTCCTCCCTCTTCAGGGACATTTTACAATAAAGTTACTTCCTATGGATGTCTGTACTTGCTTCTTATTTACTCACAGAGCTTTAGACCCAGTTTGTACATGAACTCACCTTCATATTGCCTGTATGGGGCCCTTAGGTCTTTCCAGTGGAGCAGCTGTGCCGGGACTCAGCTACCTCATAAGATACTGTGCTTTTAGCTCCTTGACTTTAAAAAGTGCTTGTGGACGTAGGATGTCATTACAGGCAAAACGCTACAAGTGTCTACTGTGCCTTTTCCCTGTGGTTCTCTCAAGGGAACTTGGAAGATGCCAGCATAATAAGTGGAAAGCACTTGAGGTCATTGCTTCAAGAGGAGGCATCCCAAATAGCCACTTGTGCAGACAAATGAATGCACCAAGCAAACAAAAGGACATAAATAGCAACCAAGTGTGCTGTAGTGTGACCTGGGCGGTGTGCACTCCCTACACGGGTACCTTCGTGCTGTGAGCCTCCTTCTTAGCACCTGATGAGTCCTGTATGGCAACTTAGGTTTATTGCCGTTTGCTCTTGTTTCTTCAAGATAAATCCAAGTTATCAGTGTTCAAGACTGAGCAATTTCTAGCATGTGGAATGAGCTGACTGTTCAGACTGAATGAAAGATCAGTCTTATTTTCAAAACATTTTTTTTTCACATAGGGAGGACAGATTTATTTCCCATGGTCACGTCTGAAGCATTTTGGAAAATTAGGCTTATCATTACTTTAAATCTCTCATCACTTTCCTTGTAACATTTGTATATTTTATGTTAAAATTTCTATTCGTATTTACAGCCTTAGTATAGATGCATTTTGCTAGTTCGCAATTTAATTTTATAAGATGGTAATTTTTGCTTGCTGTCATTTTGTCTCATAACCATTGTTTTTAATCCTCTTTATTCAAGTAGAAATGGCGTGATTGATCTGTTTGTTTTGATGTGTGCTGTTAGATATAGCCACAGTAAAAACCTCAATGCATACAGTATTTCTAGGCACTTCTTCATATCCTCTCTTTGGAATTAATTTTCAAGTATAATATGACTACACCAAAGAGTGTGAGGATTTTCACTGCTGCTGATAGATGTTACCAAATTCTTTCCAGAAGATTTGTACCTGCCGACAAAGAAATGCTGTATTCTTGCTAACATGATTAAGAATGGAACACCTTTACTTCAACTTACATAAAATATTGCCTTGTTTTACATCACATTTTGCATTACTCTGATGAGAGATGCCTTTATATTTCTTCAGTTATATCTCCTCTTGTGGATTTTCTATTTCTATCCATTTTAATCATTGCTGTACTCAAGAAGATTTACTGTGCCAAGCAGTGTGGTAGAAGATCCAGCAGAAAACAAGAAAAAGATGGCTCTGAGGGGGATAAATGTTCGGAGAGTAGAGAGAGGGAAAGCCATTGAGCAAACAAGGAAAGGACAGTGAGACTTGCCTCCATCTCAGGTGTTTTAGGTGGCCCACAAATACTCCCTGAGAGTAAGATTTAGCTGTGACCCGAACATTGTCATTGCTACTGAAGCCCTGCAGTATATGGGGTGAAGATTCTGAGTGAAGAGACAAGGAAGTATGAGGATGCTGGATTGTGGTCAGTCCTGGTGTATTTCGGAGGATTGCTGCAGTAGCTGGAACATTGTGAAAGCTAGAAATCAACTGAGATGTGCAAGAGAGGGTGTTGTGCTGGGCTAAGATAGGTCCTCATGAAGATGTGCAGAAGGGGCTGTAGTGCTGGGATGAGATGGGGCATCAAAGTTCCATAGGCCTTGGTAATAAATGATTGTTTTAGTATAGAAAGAAACAACTGAAGACTTTTAAATTCGGTGACAGAATCACACTGAATGCTGGGTGGAGAATAAAATTTGAGGGAAAACATATTAGGAGGCCACTGAAGCATCCTTACCAAGAGATGATTTCTTGTGGATTAGGATGATGATGGTGATGATGGTGATGATGGTGATGATGGTGGTGGTGATGATGTGATGATGATGATGATGATGATGATGATGATGATAAGAAGCAGGAGGAGGGGGGAGAGAAGGAGGAGGAGAAAAAAGGGGATCTATTTTCCTTTGGGTCATACAAGGACCAGAGACAGAGACAAGAGATAAGATTCAGAGGTAGATAACTCCCAGAGAAGGTGGCCCTAGCAAGTGAAATGGACAGCACAAGAAGAGAGGTGGGAGGATGGAGAGTCCAGAAGGATGCTTCAAATCACAGCTACAGGCTGTTCTTAATGTTTTCTGGGTCTAGGACACCTCCCATGGCTGCCTATCCAAATACTGTAGTTGATATCCTTCTTACCTGACTTCAGAGCTCAAATGGTTCTTGAAATGCCCATGTGCATCTGACATACCATAGTGAGTAGAATTGTAAAGCTTTGGGGGAAAGCCAGAGGTGAAAAATGTGGACCGAGGCAGCTGACAGTTGAGATGACACACTGCTAAGAAGATGCAGATAGCTGTCCATCATAGAGGGCTGTTAAACTGAACCTGGCCCAGTGCATCCACATGTGACACTGGAGAGACCTATACATACATAGGATATGAAAGCTTTTGACAGCAAAATTTTTTCATCATTAGGAGTAGAAATTGTTAAGAGAATCTATCTGCTTGGTGTCAAGATACTGAATTACTGTAAAATGTTCAAAGAATATTTATATTTTGTATTAAAATATTTAGTATATAATTAAACTTTTCTCCATGTTTGAAATTTTTTGTAAAGATTATATTAGTAAAAAATTCTCAAACATAAAGATCTGTAGTTCCACTGAAGACCCCTTGGAGAAGGTAAATTAATCATTTATGTAATAGTTTGATCTTTGTTATTCTAAATAGTTTTCCTTATGCAAACTTGAATCATTGATCACCCACATGAAGGCACTTGCAAAAGCAAGCCATTAGGCAAGGACTTTGCTTGATATCTGTGGCATTGGGACAGTGGTCTCTCAATGATGTCTGTCTTGAGCCCTGATGTTTGCAAGTGTGCTACCTTACACAGAAGAAAATCAGTGTAGATGCCATTGTATGATGTATTGTGGACTGGGGGATCATTCCACGTCAGTGTGGAATCATAGGGTCCTTATGGAGTGGAGGGGAGAGCATCCATCACTAAAGATGTGATGAGGTCTGACAATTGGAGATAGGGCAAGGGTTGACTGGGGAGGGGAGTAGGTTTTCCTCTCAGGCCCCTGGGAGTAAAGCCCTTGGTTTTAGCTTAGTGACACATGTGTCAGATCATCAGATGTGTCATGGGATAAATATATGCCATTTGAAGCCAGTCAGCCTTTATAATCTACAAGAAGTGGAACTGGTCCTGTCATCAGAATTCCAAAGCACTGTGGGGACAGTAAAACTGAGTGGTATAGACAATGCTTGTTGATTGTATTTTAGAGAGACTCTGGACTAAATCTATGGGCAAGGTTATGATGTAAGTTTTGGTGAATTAATTTTAATGTATAGATAAAAAAGAAAACATGGGTCTTAGCTACACCTGATGGAAACCCAGTAGCAGCTTGATGCCCAGGCATTGTGGGAGCACCTCTGTGCTGGATAGTTAAATGTCAACTTGACTTCTGAGCAGTGGGAACCTCAGTGGAGAAAAGGCCTCTATAAGATCGGCCTGTAGGCAAGCCTGTAAGACATTTTCTGAATTAGTGATTGATGGAGGAGGTCCCAGCTCATCGTGAGTGGTGCCACCTCTAGCCTGGTGGCCCTGAGTTCTATTAGAGAGTAGGCTCCCTGTGGTTACAGTAAGCAAGCCAGTAAGCAACATCCCTTCAAAACCTCTGTGTCACCCTGGCTTCTGGGTTCCTGTCCTCTTTGAGTTCCTGTCCTGACTTCCTTCAATGATGGACTACAATGTGGAAGTGAAAACCAAATAAACCCTTTTTTTCTTGTGTACTTGCTTTTTGATGATGGTGTTTTATTGTAGCAACAGAGATTCCAACCAAGACAATTCCCATCAGAGGAGATTGGGGCCTATGGAATCGTGGAGCTGGATATCACTCAGCGTTCAGGGAACCATAAAGACCACACCTGACATCACCAGCAGGGCCTAACTTAGTACGCTTTTCCTATACTCTAGATTATGTCTGCCCTCCTCTTCGATGCACAGACCTTCCCACTGGCCACAATGAATTTTCATTCAGTGATCTCACCAGATGCTATAGACAGGGTGGTTCAGCTTACAAGTGGCCTTGTCCACCAGTTCTTTAGTTTCTGTTGTCTGTCCCTATAATTCTTGTTTCTCCAGGCTTCTGACATCTGCTACTCTTGTTTCTTTATAATGTTAGCCCACATAATTCCCTGTTAGTTCAGGTTTTAAGTGTGATTTTTTTAAAGTTTTCTTTGACTCCTAAGTTCTTGATTTTCAAATTGCTCTGTTGATTTCTAGAAACAAGATTCTGGTTGATTAAGTCGATCTTTGTTTGGGAAGAGCCTTCTGTTCGAAAAAAAAAATTATAACCCAAAGACTCAGTAGCTTTGGAACAGGATCTCATTTCTGGTTTGATACAAAGAATAAATAATTTGGAGAGGGGCAAGAACCTGGGGGAGCTGGGACAACATCTGTCACACCTGGCTTAGGCTTCAATGCTAGTGGGTATGTTTATATGCATAGTTTGCTCCTGTTTAATGAATATTTGGGAAAGTAAAAGCAAAATTGGAGCAAGCATATGTGCTGATGAAATCAAGCCAAAAATATGAATAGAACAATCGAAGGTGACCTCAAGGGACCAACCAGAAAAGAGCACACATTATTAAACTACTGTGTCAGTTCAGTTGCTTGATTAGAAAGGGATGTGTTTGTATGCTTCCTGGTACCCCAAAAAAGTAAGATTAAAATGTAGGCTTTGTTAGAGGAAAGGAAATGATGGCATTTCTCAGTTTGCTGGTTAGCAGCAACATTAAATAAGCCTTTGCTCCAGTTCCTGCCAGCAGAAAGACTTATTTAGAAAATATCTGTCAAGATCAGAAACTTGAAATGCTTATAGCTCAACCATCATATCAGTAAGGATTCTCTGAAGTCACAGAACCAATACTGTGTGTGTGTGTGTGTGTGTGTGTGTGTGCATGAGAGAGAGAGAGAAAGAGAGAGACAGAAAGAGACAGAGAGAGACACAGAGTGAGAAAGAGACAGAGAGACAGAGAGAGGGAGAGAGGGAGAGAGAGGAAGAGAGAGAGAGAGAGAGAGAGAGAGAGAGAGAGAGAGAGAGAGAGAGAGAGAGAGAGAGAGACTGTGGTTTTAGGAGTCCATCAATGGGAAGGCTGAGAGTCAGGTAGTTCAGTTGTTCAGTTATGAGATGAGGCTGGGTGTCTTAGTTGTCCTAGTGCTGGAGTCCTGGATGCTTCCTAGAGAGATGATGGTCTTCAGTCTATACTAAAGCACAATGTTTCTAACACAGGTGAGAGGATGCCTCAGCAACAGGGTGGCTGAGCTTTCCAGAGAGAGTGATGGCAAGCAGGCGAATCGCCAAGTTTCCTTCTGCATCCTTTTATGTGGGCAGCTACTAGAAGGTGTGGCCAAGATTAAGGGGATACACATCTTCCTGTATCAAATAATCTAAGAAAACCTCCCCAAAGGCATGCCTAACAGTTTGAGCTTCAATTGGCTCCAGTAGTACATTTATAACAAGCTAGATGTTTAATTCATTTTCTTATAACTTAAAACAAGATCCCCAGGCAAACAAGTTCTTAATAATGTGATATTAAGTGTTTGCTCTACTTGAATATACTAACACCTATGTACATAAGCTGCTCCTATCAAGCTGAGTAACCCTGCATGGAGTGACTCATTGCCTGGAATGACCGGGCCGGCCATCATGCCCTTCTCCACACAAACCCCACTTCAAGATCTTATGCAGTTCAGATCATCCTAACTTACGTAAGCAGCCAGCTCTGATGTAAGGAAAGCTCAAATGCCTCCTGTGTTTATTAACTGCCCCACGTCCAGGATCGGTGATGGGAAGACTATGCTTGTTGTGCCACAAAAAGTTTGTCAACCGCCAAAAGACCAGCAAGGAGCTGATTCCAACGCAATCTCATTAGGGTCTCTTTATTTAAACTCAAGCTTGGGTCACACCACCATCTCTGATTCAGGAGAACGGAGTGGGGGTGCTGAGCCTAGTTTTAGGCAAGCATTTATAGAGGCATGAACGTGGGGTATTTAGTCTGGTACAGATCTGATTAGGGGGACATTATGCCCTTTAACATAATTGGCTGGTGCCGGACCCAAACCATAAACTTAACTTCTGCTTTCCTCCTGATTGATGGTGGTTAGGAAGTTAAGGGTGATGCAACCTGGAGTTAAATTAAGGCTTGTTACCTGGAGGTGTAGATTTGTTGGGGAATAACCTGGAAACTGGTATTGGACACAGGTCTTGTCAGGGGTAACCTGGGAACTGGAGCTAGGTATTGGTCTGTTAGTTAACTTGAATTCAACCTTAGGTCAAGTTCTCGAAGATGGAGTCTGAACCCAGAAGATTTGGCTCTCATGCTAACTTGAGAGTCAGGGCTGTGGGATTCAGCTCCTTAGTGAGCCTTGGTGACTCTGGTTTCTCTTGTTATGATGTTGAGGAGCATGAAGACTGTATCCCTGTTTCATAAGGCATTTACTTATAAAGACACAGATTCAAAGCCTGCACTCCAGACCTAAGTCAGGCTCACTGTGAATGATATTTGTTTCTGCATTTTTAACAGATCCTGGGGTAGTTATAATCATTATTCAATATTTCAGCCATAATCTCAACTCTCTATATTTTCAGGATACATTGTAATCTTCACATGCTGCTCTCTGACTCCCATTCAAGTCTGAAGATCTTTGGTGACCTGCTAGATTCTGTCCAGCTCAATCTTATGTGAACCACGTTTCTGATGTTGTCTTTCCTCCTGGCAGAATTTTCCAACTACGCAATGCCAGAAATGGTTGCAGGGTTAAAGAGTTAAAATGGTCCTGCTTATTTAGATGTATGGCCAATTCATTTTGTACATTACTTCCTCTTGAATCTCCAGGTAGCTTTTGCATTGTTCTGTTAGATAGCTACCATAATGAAATAGCTCCTGTTTGAAATATTGATCCAGTGAGTAGCTAGAGGCTTGTTACAAGGGAGCTGTGAGGTGATAAAAAGGGAGTTGTTGCCAAAAACATTTTAAAACGAGCTTCTGATATCAACCTAAACATCCACAAGAGCCATCTTGTTACATTTTGACACACACGGGTGAACATAGCACAGTGCTCCTGAGGTCATGCTTCCTTCTGCAAGCTGGAAGTCACAACCTAAAGGGATGATGACCAATGTTTCCATATACTGTTTTGTCTTCAAAATAAAAGATACACATGATCAAATGCATCAAGTACATAATAAAACTAAGAAAATGCATGGCCTACCTCTAGAGGTTTGCCCAGGTTATTGGGCATACTGTAGTAAACAAAACTTGCTTTTCTAATTTAGTTAATATTCTTTAAATCATGTGAGTACTTAGGTTTTTTTCCTTCAAAGACACAAGCATCTATGGAAAACACTGAAGAACACTGTATTACATAATTTTAATTTGTAAATACTGTAATGTTTTTTTAGCATCCACTGATGTCCTTAGTGCAGATTGAACAATAGGCAGAGGCAATGATTACAAGAACAATGTTGGGTGCTCACTGAGGACAGTCTTTCTGAGATGTGTTCACCAGAAAGCCAGTTTGTGTTGGAACTGAATACATGCAGAGTTTTCTCTTCTCTAACTGCCAGGAGATAGTTAATAGCCCAGTTCAGCATTGGAAGACAAAGCCTGTCTTCCAAGTGTGGATCTAACCTCTGAAGAAATCTGTTGTCACCACCAGCCCTGAGTCAGGCCCTGCATCATTCCTCCCCCACCTCGAGGGAACGAGAGGTGTACCTGTAGGATTTTATCTCTTTTTAGTAACAAACTGGCTTATTGTCTAAGCTTTAAAAATCCAATCCCATCTTTCATAAAGAGGATAGGGAATGAATCACAATTCGTGTAGCAGATGGGATTCCAGGCACTAAAATGTGGTGTGGAGGACTTTTCAGGATGGAATGAGTTTTCTGGTTTTCCTCAGTAAGGGTCTCCTTGGGCTCAAGTATAATTTGGGTAGAACTCTTGCGAATGAGTGAATGGATGCAGACACACCACGTGCAGCCCCAGAGGTGTCATTTTGCTCCTTTGCTGAGGTTTTAGCCTTAGCTGCAGAAGTAGGTTATGGTCACTGTTGTGTGGGTCAAGCCAAAGGAACACAATCTGCCTGTGAAAGGTGACCACCATCTCATTACTACCCTAAGCAGAGTCAATTAGAGGTAAGCACACATCCATCATTCTAGCACCCCACAAAGCTCTTCAGTAGAAAGCACTCGGCCATCTTCATGGTTTCTTCTTAGAGAATGAGATAACCATAAAACGAGAAATGGTGAATTAAAATTTCTGATGTCTAAATTGACCCCATAAAGGAAATGAGGAGATAGAGTATAATTTGAGAGAAAATACTTGATATAAAGTGAATTCCTCTAAGTTAATACCAAAATAATTATCTCCCCAGTTTAGAAAAAGGGGCAAAATATTTGAACAGTAGCAAGTTTCTCAAATGGAAACACTATTATTAGCCACCAGAAAAAGAAAAGAAAATCAAAAGTATAATGAGATTGTACTGCACTTCTCAGGCTAAAATGGAAAGATTCATAAAAGTGGATGAGTACTCGGGTGGATCATAGCCTCATGATTTTCACTGGTGAGGCTGTAAAGTGGTACAACTTTTATTAGAGAAGGTCTGATGTTTATTATAGAAGTAAGCATGCACCTCCTAACCTAGCAATCCCACGCCTATGTATTTTCCAGATTAATGCAATTATAACTCACAGAATACTTCCAAGGCAATATTCGTATTAGATTTAGGGTAGGCAGACATTCCACCCCACTTCCAAGGGAAGAGGGAACTTCATTTCCATGACAATCCTATGGCAATGGCCCTGTTTCTGTTGAAACAAAGCCCAGGAACAGGAGGAAGGGGTCTGAGTTGCCCTACCTTGTTTTTAGGTGCATTGCAATAAATAAAAATAACAAAAAGCAAATGATCTCTTTGGACAAAGCCCTTTATTTACCACCCTATGCTTCTGCAGAATTAAGTATATATAAATTAAAACCAGGTACATCATAAGAACAGAAATGCACTGCGACTAAAATTTACATAATCCAAGGTTGTCCATCAAAACAGTGAACTCCCCACATATATACCCCTTCCGACCTCCTTCTCTTTGAGCCAGTAAAGAGAGGCCCTTAGGTATACCAATGCTGTTGAGGACGGCGTGTCCAAGAGCCTACTGATCACTGTAATGCATCTGACCTACACTGTTGCTTCGCTTTTTTTTTTTTTTTTTTTTTATTAACTTGAGTATTTCTTATATACATTTCGAGTGTTATTCCCTTTCCCGGTATCCGGGCAAACATCCCCCTCCCCCCTCCCCTTCCTTATGGGTGTTCCCCTCCCAACCCTCCCCCCATTGCCGCCCTCCCCCCATAGACTAGTTCACTGGGGGTTCAGTCTTAGCAGGACCCAGGGCTTCCCCTTCCACTGGTGCTCTTACTAGGATATTCATTGCTACCTACGGGGTCAGAGTCCAGGGTCAGTCCATGTATAGTCTTTAGGTAGTGGCTTAGTCCCTGGAAGCTCTGGTTGCTTGGCATTGTTGTACTTTTGGGGTCTCGAGCCCCTTCAAGCTCTTCCAGTTCTTTCTCTGATTCCTTCAATAGGGGACCTATTCTCAGTTCAGTGGTTTGCTGCTGGCATTCGCCTCTGTATTTGCTGTATTCTGGCTGTGTCTCTCAGGAGCGATCTACATCCGGCTCCTGTCAGTCTGCACTTCTTTGCTTCATCCATCTTGTCTAATTGGGTGGCTGTATATGTATGGGCCACATGTGGGGCAGGCTCTGAATGGGTGTTCCTTCAGTCTCTGTTTTAATCTTTGCCTCTCCCTTCCCTGCCAAGGGTATTCTTTTTCCTCATTTAAAGAAGGAGTGAAGCATTCACATTTTGATCATCCGTCTTGAGTTTCGTTTGTTCTAGGCATCTAGGGTAATTCAAGCATTTGGGCTAATAGCCGCTTATCAATGAGTGCATACCATGTATGTCTTTCTGTGATTGGGTTAGCTCACTCAGGATGATATTTTCCAGTTCCAACCATTTGCCTACGAATTTCATAAACTCGTTGTTTTTGATAGCTGAGTAGTATTCCATTGTGTAGATGTACCACATTTTCTGTATCCATTCCTCTGTTGAAGGGCATCTGTTCTTTCCATTTTCTGGCTATTATAAATAAGGCTGCGATGAACATAGTGGAGCACGTGTCTCTTTTATATGTTGAGGCATCTTTTGGGTATATGCCCAAGAGAGGTATAGCTGGATCCTCAGGCAGTTCAATGTCCAATTTTCTGAGGAACCTCCAGACTGATTTCCAGAATGGTTTTACCAGTCTGCAATCCCACCAACAATGGAGGAGTGTTCCTCTTTCTCCACATCCTCGCCAGCATCTGCTGTCACCTGAGTTTTTGATCTTAGCCAATCGCACTGGTGTGAGGTGAAATCTCAGGGTTGTTTTGATTTGCATTTCCCTTATGACTAAAGATGTTGAACATTTCTTTAGGTGTTTCTCAGCCATTCGGCATTCCTCAGCTGTGAATTCTTTGTTTAGCTCTGAACCCCATTTTTTAATAGGGTTATTTGTTTCCCTGCGGTCTAACTTCTTGAGTTCTTTGTATATTTTGGATATAAGGCCTCTATCTGTTGTAGGATTGGTAAAGATCTTTTCCCAATCTGTTGGTTGCCGTTTTGTCCTAACCACAGTGTCCTTTGCCTTACAGAAGCTTTGCAGTTTTATGAGATCCCATTTGTCGATTCTTGATCTTAGAGCATAAGCCATTGGTGTTTTGTTCAGGAAATTTTTTCCAGTGCCCATGTGTTCCAGATGCTTCCCTAGTTTTTCTTCTATTAGTTTGAGTGTGTCTGGTTTGATGTGGAGGTCCTTGATCCACTTGGACTTAAGCTTTGTACAGGGTGATAAGCATGGATCGATCTGCATTCTTCTACATGTTGACCTCCAGTTGAACCAGCACCATTTGCTGAAAATGCTATCTTTTTTCCATTGGATGGTTTTGGCTCCTTTGTCAAAAATCAAGTGACCATAGGTGTGTGGGTTCATTTCTGGGTCTTCAATTCTATTCCATTGGTCTATCTGTCTGTCTCTGTACCAATACCATGCAGTTTTTATCACTATTGCTCTGTAATACTGCTTGAGTTCAGGGATAGTGATTCCCCCTGAAGTCCTTTTATTGTTGAGGATAGCTTTAGCTATCCTGGGTTTTTTGTTATTCCAGATGAATTTGCAAATTGTTCTGTCTAACTCTTTGAAGAATTGGATTGGTATTTTGATGGGGATTGCATTGAATCTGTAGATTGCTTTTGGTAAAATGGCCATTTTTACTATATTAATCCTGCCAATCCATGAGCATGGGAGATCTTTCCATCTTCTGAGGTCTTCTTCAATTTCTTTCCTCAGTGTCTTGAAGTTCTTATTGTACAGATCTTTTACTTGCTTGGTTAAAGTCACACCGAGGTACTTTATATTATTTGGGTCTATTATGAAGGGTGTCGTTTCCCTAATTTCTTTCTTGGCTTGTTTCTCTTTTGTATAGAGGAAGGCAACTGATTTATTTGAGTTAATTTTATACCCAGCCACTTTGCTGAAGTTATTTATCAGCTTTAGTAGTTCTCTGGTGGAACTTTTGGGATCACTTAAATATACTATCATGTCATCTGCAAATAGTGATACTTTGACCTCTTCTTTTCCGATCTGTATCCCTTTGATCTCCTTTTGTTGTCTGATTGCTCTGGCTAGAACTTCAAGAACTATATTGAATAAGTAGGGAGAGAGTGGGCAGCCTTGTCTAGTCCCTGATTTTAGTGGGATTGCTTCAAGTTTCTCTCCATTTAGTTTAATGTTAGCAACTGGTTTGCTGTATATGGCTTTTACTATGTTTAGGTATGGGCCTTGAATTCCTATTCTTTCCAGGACTTTTATCATGAAGGGGTGTTGAATTTTGTCAAATGCTTTCTCAGCATCTAATGAAATGATCATGTGGTTCTGTTCTTTCAGTTTGTTTATATAATGGATCACGTTGATGGTTTTCCGTATATTAAACCATCCCTGCATGCCTGGGATGAAGCCTACTTGATCATGGTGGATGATTGTTTTGATGTGCTCTTGAATTCGGTTTGCCAGAATTTTATTGAGTATTTTTGCGTCGATATTCATAAGGGAAATTGGTCTGAAGTTCTCTTTCTTTGTTGTGTCTTTGTGTGGTTTAGGTATAAGAGTAATTGTGGCTTCGTAGAAGGAATTCGGTAGGGCTCCATCTGTTTCAATTTTGTGGAATAGTTTGGATAATATTGGTATGAGGTCTTCTATGAAGGTTTGATAGAATTCTGCACTAAACCCGTCTGGACCTGGGCTCTTTTTGGTTGGGAGACCTTTAATGACTGCTTCTATTTCCTTAGGAGTTATGGGGTTGTTTAACTGGTTTATCTGTTCCTGATTTAACTTCGATACCTGGTATCTGTCTAGGAAATTGTCCATTTCCTGAAGATTTTCAAATTTTGTTGAATATAGGTTTTTATAGTAAGATCTGATGATTTTTTGAATTTCCTCTGAATCTGTAGTTATGTCTCCCTTTTCATTTCTGATTTTGTTAATTTGGACGCACTCTCTGTGTCCTCTCGTTAGTCTGGCTAAGGGTTTATCTATCTTGTTGATTTTCTCAAAGAACCAACTTTTGGTTCTGTTGATTCTTTCTATGGTCCTTTTTGTTTCTACTTGGTTGATTTCAGTTCTGAGTTTGATTATTTCCTGCCTTCTACTCCTCCTGGGTGTATTTGCTTCTTTTTGTTCTAGAGCTTTTAGGTGTGCTGTCAAGCTGCTGACATATGCTCTTTCCTGTTTCTTTCTGCAGGCACTCAGCGCTATGAGTTTTCCTCTTAGCACAGCTTTCATTGTGTCCCATAAGTTTGAGTGTGTTGTATCTTCATTTTCATTAAATTCTAAAAAGTTTTTAATTTCTTTCTTTATTTCTTCCTTGACCAGGTTATCATTGAGTAGAGCATTGTTCAATTTCCACGTATATGTGGGCATTCTTCCCTTATTGTTATTGAAGACCAGTTTTAGGCCGTGGTGGTCCGATAGCACGCATGGGATTATTTCTATCTTTCTGTACCTGTTGAGGCCCGTTTTTTGACCAATTATATGGTCAATTTTGGAGAAAGTACCATGAGGAGCTGAGAAGAAGGTATATCCTTTTGCTTTAGGATAGAATGTTCTATAAATATCCGTTAAGTCCATTTGGCTCATGACTTCTCTTAGTCTGTCGACATCACTGTTTAATTTCTGTTTCCATGATCTGTCCATTGATGAGAGGGGGGTGTTGAAATCTCCCACTATTATTGTGTGAGGTGCAATGTGTGTTTTGAGCTTTAGTAAGGTTTCTTTTACGTATGTAGGTGCCCTTGTATTTGGGGCATAGATATTTAGGATTGAGAGTTCATCTTGGTGGATTTTTCCTTTGATGAATATGAAGTGTCCTTCCTTATCTTTTTTGATGACTTTTAGTTGGAAATTGATTTTATTTGATATTAGAATGGCTACTCCAGCTCGCTTCTTCTGACCCTTTGCTTGGAAAGTTGTTTTCCAGCCTTTCACTCTGAGGTAGTGTCTGTCTTTGTCTCTGAGGTGTGTTTCCTGTAGGCAGCAGAATGCAGGGTCCTCGTTGCGTATCCAGTTTGTTAATCTATGTCTTTTTATTGGGGAGTTGAGGCCATTGATATTGAGAGATATTAAGGAATAGTGATTATTGTTTCCCTTTATATTCATATTTGGATGTGAGGTTATGTTTGTGTGCTTTCATTCTCTTTGTTCTGTTGCCAAGACGATTAGTTTCTTGCTTCTTCTAGGGTATAGCTTGCCTCCTTATGTTGGGCTTTACCATTTATTATCCTTTGTAGTGCTGGATTTGTAGAAAGATATTGTGTAAATTTGGTTTTGTCATGGAATATCTTGGTTTCTCCATCAATGTTAATTTAGAGTTTTGCTGGATACAGTAACCTGGGCTGGCATTTGTGTTCTCTTAGGGTCTGTATGACATCAGTCCAGGATCTTCTGGCCTTCATAGTTTCTGGCGAGAAGTCTGGTGTGATTCTGATAGGTCTCCCTTTATATGTTACTTGACCTTTTTCCCTTACTGCTTTTAATATTCTTTCTTTATTTTGTGCGTTTGGTGTTTTGACAATTATATGATGGGAGGTGTTTCTTTTCTGGTCCAATCTATTTGGAGTTCTGTAGGCTTCTTGTATGTCTATGGGTATCTCTTTTTTTAGGTTAGGGAAGTTTTCTTCTATGATTTTGTTGAAGATATTTACTGGTCCTTTGAGCTGGGAGTCTTCACTCTCTTCTATACCTATTATCCTTAGGTTTGATCTTCTCATTGAGTCCTGGATTTCCTGTATGTTTTGGACCAGTAGCTTTTTCCGCTTTACATTATCTTTGACAGTTGAGTCAATGATTTCTATGGAATCTTCTGCTCCTGAGATTCTCTCTTCCATCTCTTGTATTCTGTTGGTGAAGCTTGTATCTACAGCTCCTTGTCTCTTCTTTTGGTTTTCTATATCCAGGGTTGTTTCCATGTGTTCTTTCTTGATTGCTTCTATTTCCATTTTTAATTCCTTCAACTGTTTGATTGTGTTTTCCTGGAATTCTTTCAGGGATTTTTGCGATTCCTCTCTGTAGGCTTCTACTTGTTTATTAATGTTTTCCTGTGTTTCCCTAAGTGTGTTCATGTCTTTCTTGAAGTCCTCCAGCATCATGATCAAATATGATTTTGAAACTAGATCTTGCTTTTCTGGTGTGTTTGGATATTCCATGTTTGTTTTGGTGGGAGAATTGGGCTCCGATGATGGCTTGTAGTCTTGGTTTCTGTTGCTTGGGTTCCTGCGCTTGCCTCTCGCCATCAGATTATCTCTAGTGTTACTTTGTTCTGCTATTTCTGACAGTGGCTAGACTGTCCTATAAGCCTGTGTGTCAGGAGTGCTGTAGACCTGTTTTCCTCTCTTTCAGTCAGTTATGGGGACAGAGTGTTCTGCTTTCGGGCGTGTAGTTTTTCCTCTCTACAGGTCTTCAGCTGTTCCTGTGGGCCTGTGTCTTGAGTTCACCAGGCAGCTTTCTTGCAGCAGAAAATTTGGTCTTACCTGTGGTCCTGAGGCTCAAGTTCGCTCGTGGGGTGCTGCCCAGGGGCTCTCTGCAGCGGCAGCAACCAGGAAGACCTGTGCCACCCCTTCCGGGAGCTTCAGTGCACCAGGGTTCCAGATGGTCTTTGGCTTTTTCCTCTGGCGTCCGAGATGTGTGTGCAGGGAGCAGTCTCTTCTGGTTTCCCAGGCTTGTCTGCCTCTCTGAAGGTTTAGCTCTCCCTCCCACGGGATTTGGGTGCAGAGAACTGTTTATCCGGTCTGTTTCTTTCAGGTTCCGGTGGTGTCTCAGGCAGGTGTCCTGCCGCTCCTGGGCCCTCCCCCACGGGAGCCCAGAGGCCTTATACAGTTTCCTCTTGGGCCAGGGATGTGGGCAGGGGTGAGCAGTGTTGGTGGTCTCTTCTGCTCTGCAGCCTCAGGAGTGCCCACCTGACCAGGCGGTTGGGTCTCTCCTGCTTTGCTTTTTAATATAGATTCGTTGCCACTTTGCAGTCTTGTGTGCCTTTTTAGTTCTGTGACCAAGACACCAAGAACCTGGAAACACCCAGTGCAGACAGTGACCCCTGGGTAATAGATTTGTTTACAGTGATTTAAACCAGAAGCCATCTAAAAACATCCATCAACAAGCCACTGTATGGTTCAGCTTTGCAGTGGGATGCTTTACAGCCATGAACAGAAACAAACCATGAACACATGTGAAAATATGGATGAATCCCCAAAACGTTTGGCTGAATGAAAGAAATCTTGCACAAATGAATAGGTGGCATAAGACCTCATTTTTGTGAAACTCTAAAAGGGCAAGCGAAAGGCATGCTGGACAAGTTCACAACAATGGCTGTTGCCAGTGTGTGTGTGTGTGTGTGTGTGTGTGTGTGTGTGTGTGTGTGTGACTGTGTATGTGTGGGAATGTCTTTGTGTATTGGTGTTTGTCAGGTAGTAGGATTCCTGTGTGTAGGATGGTGGTGCCTATGTGTTTGTGTGGGTGCCTGTGTGGGGATAACTCTGTGTCTGTATGTGTGTGGTGCCAGTGTGTTTGTATGTGCCTGTGTGTGTGTGTGTGTGTGTGTGTGTGTGTGGTGTGTATATAGGTGAGTATTTGTGGTGAAACACTGATATTATAGTTTACATTGAAATTTATAGAAGACAGGATATTGTGCTTATAGTGAGCTAAGGATAAAAGTAGACATTTGATAAGGTAAGCACGATGCATTTTTCATTTTTATTCTGTTGGTTTTATACATGCATGTAGTGAATTTCAGTGATTTTTGCCTTCCCACAATCCTATTTTATCTCCCTTCTTTTCCCACTGAAGCCCTTCTTCCTTCTAATAAGTCCTTCTACTTTAATCTCCGCCTCTGTGTGGTGTGGTATGATGTGGTGTGGTGTGGTGTGGTGTGTGTGTGTGTGTGTGTGTGTGTGTGTGTGTGTGTGTGTGTGTGTGTCTGTGGTTTTTATTGGCGTTACCCACATGAGCACAGGTGAGATGCTATTTACTGGAACATGGGCAATTTCTCAGTAGCTGCAACACTGAAAAAAACTGACACACTTCCCCCCAAGTAAACCTTAACAATCTGCAGCCCCTCAAATAGGGGGCGTGGCTTCATGAGCCTTCTTCCATGATGAAAGGCTGACAGATCCAATTGTGTGCAGGCCTTGTGTAACCACAGCTGCAATGAGTTCACGTGGGCTAAAACCATGTCAAGTCCAAAAGACTTCTGCTTACAATGGACTTCCCATCCTTTTCTTTCCTCTTTCTCTCTCTTCCTATTTCTTCTCCCTCGATGTTCCCCAACCTTACAGGGATGGTATGGGTGACTCACTAGAAACTGAGACTCCACCTTATTCTTCGCTTTTCAACAAGTTGAGTCTTTTCTATAACTGCTACTACCACCCACTGCAACACGAAGCTTCTCTGACAAGGGAGCAAGCGGCACTTGTTTGGGTACAAACCCAAGGATTTAGAAAGTAGTTCAGCCACATGTCCATGTATGAGTTTCCTCTCTGGTCTGTGAATCCAAACCGAAATCAATTCATTGCCCACTTAATATCTATGCTGCTGTTGCACCAATAGGCAAAACTTGATATGTCAGTTATTAATGCTCACAGGATTCAGAGTTGGGTAAGACCATAGATCTAGCACCTTCCAATATTTTGAAAACTCACCAGCAGGGAGAAATCATGGTAAAGCTTAATTGTAGATCGAAGGGAAGAGCATATGGTATTCAATCCAATATCTTTTAGTTTTTCTATAGGCTTGAAATTTTTAATAGAAAATGAGAGGTGAAACGCTAAGTTTATTAAAGCTGAATATTTAAATACTTAGTTTTCGTTAGCACTTTTAGTTTGGTTTTTAAATATTTATTGTTAAATGTTGTTGATTAAAAATCCCATTCAAAAGGGGCTTTGTATGACTACTGTAGTGAGGGTAGGCTCTGTTACGTTGCAGTAACAAATAAGCCCCCAACCTCTAGCACAGTGGTTCTCAACCTTCCTAGTGCTTTGATATACTTTCTCATGTTGGAGTGACCCCCAGCCAATAAAATTATTTTGTTGCTACTGCATACCTATAATTTTAACTGTTATGAATCAATGTAAATATTTGATATGCAGAATATCTGACGTGCGTCTCCTGTGAAAGGGTTGTTTGATGAGACCCACAAATTGAGAACTGCTGCTCTAGTCTGACAATGACAGAGCTGCAATTTTTACAGCTGTTTTAGCCTGCGACAAGACAGATGGCTTTCCTGTTCACGCCCTGTGCCAGGTTGAATACCAGACCTCAGCTACTTTCTTCTGGCTATTTCAGAGTACCTTGCTTCAATTCCGAGCCTTAGCCATCGTATGACAAATGGAACATTCCTGGAGGCAAAAGCCAACACCAGGATCCCGTCTCAAACTCATTACTAGTAAGTTGGGAAATAAAAACTCCCTGAGTGTGTATGAAAAAGCAATATCATAGTAAGCATATATTATGGCAAATTTTTTAAATTCTCTTAATTAAACATGTTTAAATATTTTAAACTGAATCTATGCATTTAATATACACTATGTTCTCTTAAGTACCTCAGTTAAGTATTTAAGATATTCTTAGGAATTCAATAACTTAAATTTCTATGTATTATGACTCTCAAATGTTATCTAGTAATCTAATAGCTCAGAATAGTTTAGTAAGATCTTAATTTATAATTATTGGTTTATGAGTATATTAATAAAATCTTAATATTTCTTCCTGGGAATGAAAAACAAGGTTGGAGTAAAGAATAAGAAGATTGGGAGAATATTATTTGTTAACATATTTATTTAGTCAGGTAGAAGCTATCATTTTTATAAAAAATAAAATTTGCAAGCCAATAAATTACATATTAATTTTTTAGTTAAAATGACAAGTCAAAGTTATTACTTTAATACACCAAAATCTGTTCATTGTAAATTCTCATATATATCAAATATGTAAATTAAGAAATAATATTGAGTTTTGTTTTCTTAAATCTTTCTGCATTTAATTCCATTTCTTCTCTATGTTGAAAGATGCAACCAGCCAATGACATAATTATGCTAGAAGAAAATATTTAGGATAGTTCTTTCAAATAATTCTTGCGGTTACGCTTGGGCTGGCTGAGGTCTTTGATGAACGTTTCTATCTGGGCACTCAGGTGGGTGTGTTCCAGACTTCTGTGGCCTGCTGAGCTGGTTTGCACTGGTTCTCCAGTTCACCCTCCTTCCAGATTCACTACCACTATGTCTCCTTTTGTTGTCCTCACGGTGCTGCCTGCCACTTAGACTCAACCAATTCACTGCCTATCCTTCACTCTTTCTATGTGGTAGTGACCCAGAACCCTGGTGTTTAAGTTCTCCACACTTAGTTCACTCATGTAGCTTCCATGTTGAGCAATATGATGAGGTGATTACCAGTGCCGTGCAGATTCTAGATACAGACTGTATAATCCCACCTAGTTCATTTATCCTTACCAAGAACCATACTTCATCCAATATTCTTACTTAAAAGGAATACCTACTTTTCAAGGTTGTTGAGATGGCTGAGTTTACAAATATTTTCATGGTCATTGTTATTAACATTACCATTTGTATGATCTTATGTAAGTAGCACTCAGAGACTGGAGAGCAGAATCTCTCATCCATTTTTGTTTGTTTACTTGCTGCATTGTTTTAAGACCTTCCTGGCCTAGAACTTGGTTAGTAGAACAGGCTGGCTCTAGACTCACAGAAATCTGCCTACCTCTCTTTCTGTCACCCCGGTGCTAGGATTAGAGGCATTTACCACTATGCCATGCTTGACCCATCAGTTTATATCGTATTACAGTTATCTCTCAGACTTTGTGGGAGATGAGCCCTGGCAGAACCAGAAATCCACGGATCTGAAGTCTTACACTGTAAAACAGCATGGATTCTGCACACAGCTCACATCCCTGGCTGTACTCTAGCTCCTCTCTGAGCGAATTTAACAATGGCCATGAGAATGTAAATGCTTAACAGGTTTTGAATTGTTAGAGAATAATGGCAGATAGGCAAGTCTACCGCTCATCTCTGGTGCATTCTCCCCTCTGTTCATGATCCATGGCCTCATTGTGTCTGTGGACACCGAGCACACAGATAAAGAGGTCTTCCTGTGTCCTGTCCTCTTAGTTCTCAGTGTCTAAACCAGGTCCATGTGTGCTTATCATGGTTCTAGTGCTTATGCTCGATTCGGGAACACATTTGACGGGGAGAAAAAGTTCACAGAATCTTCAGCTCCTAGCCAAAGCTCCTGAAGTGCTGCCACTGTCTAGTCTACCTGCCTGCTCTCACGGAAATGTTCTGGAAAGCGCCACTGAGTAATTCCTGCAGCCACTGCTCAGCTTCTGGAAGGGGCACTCATCTTCAGCACAGACAGACACCTGGAAACTCCCCAGGTTGGTCTGGAGCCATGTGCAGACAGAGTAGGAAAGCTAGGGTGAACATGTCTCCCATTCCTAGCCAGGAGGAAATGCTAAGATAGCCTGCCTTCTGTGGGGAATCCAGCTCCCAGTCTTTGATTGGACATAAGACATTTCCAAGTTACAGTGCTTTTCTTCCCAAAACAAAACAACATCTTTAACCCAGCCCTTAGGAGGCCTTACCCAATGAATGAAGTCAGTAGTTTGAAAGTCAGTTGTTTATTTGCTTAAAAATACTATTTTGCAATTTTAGTACCTTAGAGACAGATTATTTAAAATTATTACATAATGTATTTTATATAAACTTAGAATTTTTTTCGTGAATAACCTTTGAGATATGTGATGTGTATTATTAAAAATTCCCACAATTTCTGAGAGAATTAGGTAAGACATGGCTGAACAGCTGCCTCTTCTTAACATTCCATGAGTGTCACTTGACATCACTGGTGCATCTTTTTACTCTTTGTTTTTTCTCAGAGGAAAGTTTGGCACAAGCACAGTGGCTGAACATGAACCTCACACTTCTTCACCCTGAAGACTCCAACAAGGTCTCACTGGTAGACCTAATAGATCTGTCCCCAGTTTGGGTTTCAGGAGAGACTACATTCATTCATTCGTTTGCTTCTGCAGTTCGCAGGTGCTGCCTGTAGCTATGGGTACTGTGATCCTTTCTGTATCCTCAAAGCAATACAGTGGCATTCATCTGATAATCCTGTGCACGTTTCTCTTTAGACAGGAAAGGGTCTTCATTCTCCCCATAACTTGGTTAGATATGGCCCACCTGGGTAAAGCAGATAATTTTCATTTCAGTACCATCAAATACACTATCAAATTTTCTATTCCCTTGGTCTCATGTTATAGGAATCTGTCCCATCGTGAGGCCTTACTCTGCTGACTGTAATATACATTGAAATTTGTAATCAAGAATATTAAAGAAATATCTTTTAGGGCTTTATTTAGGCTGAAGGAATGATTCCAAGTTACCTTGGAGGCAGGCATTCTTGTTTCTAGGTCTGCCCAGCTTGACTGTCACCATGGAGCTACTGTGTTCTGTGACTGTCACCATAGAGCTACTATGGTCTGTGACTATCACCGTGGAGCTACTGTGTTCTGTTATTGTCACCATGGTGCTACCATATTCTGGTCCTACTCTCCAGAGGGCAGTGGTGGATTTCTGGCTGGCTTCAGAGGCATTTGGTGCAGGGACAGAGTGTTCTGCTGCACCAATTCAAATTCATAGGCAGACTGGGAGTTGACAGTTTCACTGTCTGTTCTCAAATTAGCATTCTCATTTCTGAACGTGTTTTGTAATCTTTATCTGCTGACACTCCCGAGGATTGGAACATCAGGGGAATGCTGACAGGATATGAATTTTCTAGCTTCTAAGCCAGGTAAATGATAAACCATGAAGCACAGCAAATGATTTTTTAAAATGTTCTTTATAGAAATTGTTTCTCAATGGGCCCTCCATATGGTATTGTATAGGATTTTTCTAAATGACTATAATGGTTAGTTTTAGATAACACCCACTTGCTATAACCCAGAATCACTTGCCGATAGAGCCTCAGCTAGGAAATTATTTCGGTTGGGTTTGCTTGTGTACATGTCTGTGGGGTGTTGTCTTGGTTGTTAATTGATATAGGAAGACCCACCCTGGTGTGGGTAGCACCGTTTCCTGAATCACGTTTGACAGAAAAGAACTGGGTGATGTCAGCAGGCAGCATGGTCCATTCCTTTCTCTCTGCTTTTCTCTGTGGTTGTAGCTGCTTTGGCTTTCTACTTTAATTTCCATCCAATCATGGACAGTGCATAGACTTGGAGTTGAATAAACTCTTTCTTCATCAAGTTGCTTCTTGTCATCAGAGTATCTTGTCATAATAACAGAAAAAAACTAGACTAATGTCCCATAGACACACTTTTTAAACATTAAAAGCACTCATTTAACATGTATTACAAAAACGAAACTAACACATAATGTCTCCTTTCATCGATGTTGGGATTTAGTTTGCAGTGTTTTAAAAGGGTGGATTATTTCAATAAAAAATCAAATCAGCAAATGAATGGCATGTGAATGAGTGGCATATGAATGACTGGCATGTGGATGAAGGAAAGGCATGTGGAAGTGACAAAAGCAAGGAGAAGCAAATCCATGGCAGAAGCTCTTGGGTGCCGGACAGGGTGACACTAAGTGCTGATGAGATGGTGGCCTCAAGGCTTACGTATTGAAGCAAAGAAGGAAAAGGGCAGATACCAGCATTTGTGTATGTACCTATCTAATTAGTGTATCATTTTAGGAATTAGGTGTGAGTTTAATGTTAGGGAGAATGATCAAAAGGGACCACACTAGTCTTCTGTTACTAACAATGAATTTGATTGGAGCTAGTTAGATGGGTTAATTTTGTGAAAATCCATGAACATGGACACCTTACTGCTACAATTTAGATATGATGTTCCCATGAATTCAGTTGCAGAATCTTAATTCCCCATTCAGAGACAGAGAGAAATAGTGGACCCTTTAGAAGGCGTGTCTTAAAGCAAAGTAATGTGCTCATTGGGTGTAGCTCTTGGCATGCATCAACATTAATCTCAAGCATCAGATTAGCTCTTTCTCATGAAGGTTGTTGCAAGGCAAGGCTACTCCATGTGCTTGGCTCCATCCATGTGTTGTTATATCCCTTTTAGTTTCTTTACCATTGTGTGACCCAGTGAGGGGTCCCCAAGTCCAAGACTGAACAGATGGAATGAGCCAGTCTTAAAGTGTAAGATACAACAAGTACTAGTGGATGTGATGCCCTTTCCTGACCATCATTGGTGCCAGTCATAGACATGGTCAACAGACATGCATGTGAGTAAAGCACTCATAAATGAAACAAACAAAAACCTAAAAAAAAAAATTAAGAAAAAATAAAAGCAAATGAAGAAAACTTGCAAGTGGATTCCTGTTTTACCTGGCACATTAATTACTTTTCTCATTACTGTGAATACATTCCTGAGAAGCAATAACTAGAGAAAATGGGAGTCTAGAGTATAGTTTAAGGGGAGAATTCATCCTGGCAGGGAGGCCATGACAACAGGGACATGAGGCAGGTGGTCAACCCGCATGTACAGTCAGACTGAACAGAGAGAGATGAATGCTGGTGCCCAGCTTGCTTTCTACTTTCTATTCATTCTGAGATTCCAGACCACAGGATGGTGCCATCCATATTTGGGGTGGGCCTTCTCACCTCAGTTAAATCATATGCCAGATGTATGTCTCTTCGGTGATTGTGATGATAATGTTAGCTTTCAACTTAACAGACTCTAGAATCACCTGGGAGAAGGGTTGCTGGGCAAGCCTGTGGGGGGTTGTTCTCTTGATTGTGCTAATTAGGAAGACTGTCCACCGAGGGTGGTATAATTCCCTGGCTTGAGACCCAGGCCTGTGTAGGAAGAGAACTTAATAGCAGCTCCCAAGTTATCACTCTATGTTTTTGTCTGTGATTATGATGTGACTATTTATGTCATGCTCCTGCCAATATGACTTCCCATCATAACAAACTGTACCCTTAACTGCTATCCAGAGGAAATGCAGTGTCTCTTACGTTGCATTTGCAATAGTGTTTTATTGGCAACAGGAGAAGAAACTAAGATAGTAAAGAGATTCCAAATCCAATCACCACACCCAGCAGACATGGGCATCTCCTTACAAATATTAGTTTAGATTTTTCTCTGTCAAAAACTTTTTAATATTTGGGAACTTTTAAACACTTAAAATGTGGTCTTACTTTTATAGAGGAAGGAAAACTAAGCCAGGAGCATGCTAACTGTATTAAAGTTCAAGAAGGAAACTCTTCTTGGAGTACTGTTGAACTAGACTGTCTTGGGATATCCTTATGCCAAAAGCAAGTATAAGTTTTGAAAGTCAAGGTAACCTTATCTTTCTCAGCCCTCAAGATGATTGCTCCAAAGAAGAAGACCATGGAGAAACTGAGCAGAGTGTTTGACAGACTCTTGGAGACAAAAAGAAAAAACGAACATTTCGGGCCTATCCTAGGGAAAATAACAGATGTTTTAAAGACTTTATTTGGAATTCCCAAGGGTTTTCTTCAAAAGTTAGGAGAAGTAAACACCAGAGCTGAAAGTGATCAAGTCACTACTGGTCTGATTTGATTCACTCAGTTTCCCTGTAGCTGCCAAACAGAGCAGGGGGCTTTGCTGGAGGAACATAGTTGACAGACTTCTAATTTCTTTGTACATCATAATGTAGTTCAAAACCCAACCAAAAATAAATAACCAGGGGCACATGGAAACCAGGTGACAGCAAAGGAAGCAGAAACCGAACCAGGTATGAGTAGGTGACATGTAACTCCTTGTGAGCATTAACTGTGATCACGGTTCACTGAACACACACTGCATCTCAGCTGAAAATTTGAATATGATAAGAATACAAAATATGGTATAGAATACATTTGAGAAGTAAAATTGTCTAAGTGGAAACTTACAAATTCAAACATAGGCTTTAATGCAAGAACCACAGATAAGAAAAAGTTAACTAGAAGAGAGATTGTTGCCAACAGTGAGGAGAGGGTCTTTCTCAAGGAAACAGGAGCAGGTAAGTAACTTATTTGTGTTTGGGCCTGAGGTGATGTAACATAGGGTTAGAGAATCACACACACTGGGCTCCAGCACTGTAACACCGAATTGTAATGGAGAATTGTAACACAGCACTGTAACATAGTATTGTAATGCAGCACTGTAACACAACATTGTAACCCAGCACTGTAACGCAACACTGTAACATACCACTGTGATGGCTTCCGTTTTGCTGTTTGATATGGATAACTGATATGACAAGCACACTTCCTTAAACTGCCTAGACTCCAGCATTCTTGTGAGCTACCAATTACAGGACCTGAAGAAAACACATTTAATGAACCGGCTGAGCTCCAAGTTCGATCTGATCCTAACTAGATTCATTCCACTCCTACACACCAAAGGGGCTTTGAGCCCTTGCCACAGGGCTCCTGATGACGAGAAAGTGGATTTTGGATTTTGAGGGCTGGAATTAAATCTCAGCTGCAGAGTGTATAATTTCCTTAGGAAAATCAATCTTCTGGAATTTAACTCATACAGAACAGGCGACTTGGGGAAATCAATTAAAAGATTGCATTTGAACCCACAACGTGTGTCCTCTGGATAATGACTCTTCCATTTTCTTTTCTTTGTGGGGCTGTGGAGTGTACACCTTTTTTGCCTCAGAGAGAGCATATGTTCTATACATTTTGACTCACATACCTGTCACTAAATCAAGGTCCAGTTGCTTGCTTCACAGAGGCTAGCAGATGTGCCTGAGATGAAAATGAAGAACTAAGTGTGTTGCACATGTGACACTCTTCCCAGAGGCTGAGGTAAATGACAGACACCAAACACTGCAGAATGCCATGAAATGATGGTTCTGTACTGCCATCATTTTCTCTTCTAGAAGAATTGGGATGTGCTGAATTTTAGATCATTTTCTCTGAGTAATAATTGTATGCAAGCTATTCAAGGTCATTTTCTTTTTTGGTAAGAGCAAAGCACTCCAAAACAATATAAAGGAACTGTTGCTTCAAGATAGAGCACCAAACACAGGTACCCATCTCCCCACATTAAAATAACGGAAAGGGGATTTGAAACTGAAGTAGCCTCACCCAGTGGAAGCTGTTAATGACTTCTCAGGTCTTGGTAGGCACAGAGTGCCTGCCCTCCTCTGCTGTGAAGGCTACTGGGGTTACTGTCTGGACTGTCCAGGTTATTGGTGCTTTATTCAAAGGATGAGAAAGTGCTCACAGAAGGAAAAGTGACAACATTGAAAAGCAAAGCCATAGTGAAGATGAAACACCTTGGAAGCACCACCGTCAGGGGTGGTGGTGGTGGTGGTGGTGTCTCCCTTTATGGGGAGGAGCTAATTGTCAGAGGTGTAGCTTAGTTGGTTCTCTATTTGATTGACAGGTTAGGTAAGTTTTTCTCTACTGCATGTCATTGTTAGTTCCTATCATGTATCTGATTTTAGTCATATGTGTGCCCTATTAATCTACAAGAATAAGAAGGCAAATAAGGAATTGTGGTGGCTTGAATGAGACATGTCTCCCATAGGTTTGGGTGTTTGAACACTTGATAACTAGCTGGTGAGAAGGTGTAAATGGTCCAGTCTTGCAGGAGGAAGTAAATTATGGGTGGTGGGCTTTGAGATTATATAACCTCACCCCACTTCCAGTTCTCCAGTTCCCTCTCTCAGCTTGATGCTTGACGTTGAAGATGTGATCTCCCAGCTTCCTGCTCCAGCTGTCTTGCTGCTGGTATGACAAGCCTCATCATTATGGACTCTCTAGTTCTCTAAGCCAGAATCAACTCTTTCTTTGAAAGGCAACAAACAAGCTACATTTGCTCACAGTGTTTATCATAGCAAGAGAAAAAGTCAAGAGCACGTGGGTCTTTATCTCCTTCAGAGAGCAATTTGCTTTACAACACATGGACCCCAAACGAGTCAAGACTCTAGATGCTCATCGTCCTTATACCTAGGACATATTCTGGAACTATATATGTTAATTCTGAGAAAAAAACATTTCCACTATTTGAGCCAAATTTGAAGGAAGCTTTTAAGTAAATACTGTCAAGAAGAGAAGAGTGGGCTTTGGTCAGGGTCAGGGTTACTCCTTGGAATTCCCAAATAAGTGGCCTCCAATATGTTTTGTCTGTTTGATTCATTTTGGGGTTTTGGTTTTGTTTGTTTGTAGGAGCCTCCCACCCCTCACACCTTTTCCCTTATACTCAGTCTGTGGCCTCAGCTCATGAGCTGCAACCACCCAGACTCTGATGATATTTTTACTGTATTTAATTCTCTCTGGAAATATCCTCCCAGAGGGTATTCTAGATCCAGTCAAGTTGACAATTGTAATTACTCATGTTTTCTTAGGTCATCAGTGGATGACAGCTTCTAATAAGGTTCTCAAAACAGAAAGTAAATTAATAAACCAAGGCAGTTGAAGCCAGCCCCAAAGAGAGAGATTCTGGGTCTCAATATTCCCTGGAGAGGAGTTGTGAGAGGAAAACTCTCACTTGAAAGAACTGAGTGAGTGGTACTCCATTCCCATCGAACTTTCCACCTGTAGCATCCACAGAATTAGGGATATTTGCATTTCTGCCTGGTCAAAAACTACAGGGTTTCACCAGAAACAGGATCCTTCACATAAGACCCAGCTCAAGCTTCCTTGCTCCTTGCCTGGCTGGCAGCTGCTTCCTGTCAATTCTTGATTATGCTAGTAACTGAGTCCTTTACTTTTAGACATGATTGTACAAAGATCATCAGACATCAAAATGAGCCAGTAAATAAGTGTAAAATATGACTACAAGAAAATAATTGGAGCAGTAACGTTGGTCCCTCCTGGGCCCCCATGTTGTTTACCCTCTGCTGAGCCTTACTGATGCATGTGAAAGTCTTTGTTCTTTAGAAAGGAACATCCTGGCCTTTCTATTTGGCTGATGGGAGGTAACACCTGGGCGGTAACATCATTGAGTCAGTTCCTGTTTTTTGTTCCTGTTTTTTCTTGAGGGCCTAATCTTATTTTTCAACTGTGCTGGAAAACCCGGTGGATTTGGGGTATATGTACTGTGAACCTCAGTAAAGCTTTGACATTCTCTTAGCATAAATGACCCAAGTCTCTGTCTTTTCTTAAATCCCTCAGGCCTACGCCCAGTTCTCAGTACTCAGCACCATCACAGTGGAAACAGAACAAAACCTGTCTTCAGTATGTGCAGACGAAAGGATCTGTTGGATATAGTAAACAAATAGTATAGTATCGAGGGATAGCATCTAACATTTTCCACCTAAAGGTAGCAGCAATACAACAAAAATATTTGAGTGACTTCAAGTGATTACAAAAATAAAACAATCAGAAGGATGCATGGAAAGCAAACCTTTGATGGTTTTCTAAGTGTGAAAAGAGGACAAAATTCATGAAGAGGAAGCTACAGTTTGTGTCTGTGCCAAATGCATCTCATACAAATATGGGGTCATCCCTCAAAATACTTCAATTTTAGAATATTTGTCAAAATTTAAAGCTTTAATACAAAACTTAGAACAGAAAATATATTATTTTATATTAAGTGGTGACATAATATCTTGGATAAAATTATTTTAAAAAACAATGTATTAAAATGACATGCCATTAAAATTATTTTTGCTCCCCTCATTTTGCATGATGAAATATGTTTATAATCCCAGTAGTGGGGGGACAGAGACAGAAGTTTGAGCTTGGCCTGGACTACGTAGAAGCTCCTGTCTCAATAATCCAGAAGAAGAACAGAGCAAAGGAAAATTTGAAATTCCATATGCAACTCACACTTGTGGTCCACATCATTTTCCTTTGGAAATCATTGAGAGAGGGATGGGGAGGAGGCAATTGCATAAGTGGTAAAAGGCAAGTTTCTCGGGCTAATTTAAACTATCACATTGGAAAGTTAAAAGGTCTTGCTGTGGAGGGGTTATTAAAATTACCGGCTTCTTATCAAGCAAGAGACAGGCAACACCAGCACAACCACAATAGAAAAAAACCAGTTGCAATGGCTTCAGCCTCGCTTCCTTCTAGAGCCTGACAGAAGAGGAACCACCAATTTCAAGTCACAGAGAAAATTCAGTGAAACTTTAAAAATTGCCTAACAGTATGTCAAAAATGAGAAGACGAAAGATGTGCTTAGACATGACAAAGGTTCAGGAAGTTTCTCACTTCAGGTGATTTCCCAGGGAGCTATGTAAAGATAGATGTAACCAAGCCAAGAAAGGAGAAGATCTCCCATGATAGAGAGGTGTGGGAAAAGAAGAGCTATGGAATCAGATCAGAAGCCCACTTGATGCAGCTGTGAGCCTCTAAGTTAGGACATGGGACATAACACTGAAGTAAAAGAGTAGATTATCACCGAGGCGTTAGGGACCAGGAATTGGCTCACAAACCACACAAACACTGATCTCAGTCAGACAGGATAGTTGATTGAGCATTTGTCCCAGGACTGGTCAGCGAGGGCCACGGTCCAGATATAGGAACTGAATCATGACCCCGAGTTGAGACCCTACAGGGTATTTAAGCCCCAAATCCACAAATATCTGTGCTAAGTTATTTCACCAATCAGGATTTAAGGGTAGGGGATTTCTTTAGTAACATGTCTTTGTTGTACATTTATCCTGCTCCCATTGTTTGGGGTATTCAATTATGGCAGGGGACTTGCCTTGTCTAACATTTATAGCTTAACTTGTCAACCAGGATGTCAGTTACTGATGCACAGGTCTCCTTCTGCCAAGTAGGATGTCAATTCCCAGGAAGGTCTTGAGAACTTAAACTTTACTCAATCACTACTCAAAATGGAAGTCTTATTCCAAATAGTTTCTTATATTGGTACCAGTGTCTCTCTCTCATGTTGGGTCCATCCCATGGGCACCTTGTACCATAAAAGCTTCTACACAGGTGCAGAAGTGCTGTTTGGGTCCAAGCTAATTGTGGGTAACTACACAAAATAGTCCTACTGTTTTCCAGGGGCAAAGAATATAACAGAATATATAATCCATCTTGGCATTAGAAAGGTTCCTAGTAACAGCAGAAACATATGAGAAAGTTTTATTATAATGGCAGGCTATCTAGGTAACAGTTAGGCCTTAGCATTCCACCTAGGCCTTAATATTTTATCTAGGCCTTAACAGAGGAAGATCAGAATGGATTTGAAATTGCCAATACAACACAGGAAGAGATGAAACCAGTTCTGTTCTAGAGTGGAAAGCATGCTTTTACTGAGAAAGAAGGTCAAAGCACATACATACATATACACGCACACACACACACACACACATACACACACACATACAAACACCACACATACATACACATGCACACACATACACATACATACACACACAAACACCACACATACATACACATGTACAAACACTACAGATATATACATACGTGCAGACACATACACACACATGGATACACATACCAGACCTACATGCACACCCCCACATAGGCATGCATTTACACACATGCACAGACACGTACCAGACAGACACACAAACACTCCACACAGACATGTACATACACATACTCATGCACACACATACATGAACATACACATACACATGCAGAGAGAGAGAGAGAGAGAGAGAGAGAGAGAGAACTATGTCATTTGTTAGGTCAGAGCAATGAGAATGTCCTAGCTCTTTGCGGGAAGAACCTCTTCCCCTTCAGCTGGATGATACTGTACCACCTGACACAGAGAGAAGGAACTGCAGCTTTAATTTTCTACATAACTAAGTCATAGTGATATAAACAGCATTAATTAGTTTTAATTCTAGGACTCAACCCCTAGGCTCTACTTCAAAGACTTAGTCATGGTGATTGCATGGATTCTTTCTGTACTTAACAATACAGAAGGTGATATATCAAATGGTCCGTGGGAGTTAGAAGGAAAAATTAAACTGTAAAGGAAGAATTCAATGACTGAAAGTCAGAGTGTTAAGCACTTTTCTTGCAATGATGACCTCATAGTCTCTCTTGAGGGACCATCAATGTTTCATTGCCAAAGCTAATCCAGGGCTGGAATGACGACTTCAAGGATGCTGGACAAGGAGATCCCTGTTGGTCTGGAACCAACAGAGTATCCTTCCAGGAGAAAATCAGCAACTCGATAGCCTTTTCACTCTAGCCCAAATCTCAGCTCTTCAACCCATCTGTGATTCTTATTCATCATTACAATTTTGACTCAAGAGCTAAAATGCCATTAATTTAAACCCCGGGAAAGCACAGAACTTCCCATCCGACTCTTGTATGGCCCCTGGAGTGATGGCACTCTCAAGCATTTCAGCATTTCTAAACTCCATTTCCCTCTTGAGAAAAACATAGCTTCACAGAGCAGGGGCCGCTAGTATAAGAATCAGAAGAGTTTTATGAAACCCCCAAATGCTCAATTGCAGGGTGGAGCGAGGTGGTTTTATTTGGGTGATTTGTATTCACTTTGATTCTCCAGAATGTTATTTTTATTTCTGGAATGAATAGCTTTCTTTTAAAATAAGCTTTTGTAGCCCTGAGACCAGGCATTTAACAAAGGGCACATCTGCTTTGGTCACTGCAGAGCATCAACGCTGTGTCTGCGAACCCTAAGAACCCAGCTGCTATTGAAATCCACAAGATTTTATGTAAATCAAATCGTTCTCCTTATAGCTCTGCAGCCCTATTTCAGACTCAGATTGCTCCAGGGTCTCTCCCCCATTCTCAAGGTACAAAGTTCAGACTCTCCACTTGCTCTCACAGTCCCTTAGGTAACAGTGATGTACAGGCCTTGTCTTCATCACGCTGCGAGTCCTCCCTGTGGTTGGTCCCACCATGTGTCTTCAGTTGCCCGAATCATGCTTCTACTCCTAGGACGCATGTATGGCTGCTGTTTATTGCTTCCCTCATTAAGGAAAAAACTGAGTTCTGTTTGTTAGTGCTGTTTTCCTCGTTAGGCATTGTTGGAAAATCTAATTTTTTTCTGCAGTTGTTTACTCCCGTATCCCTTTCCTCAACCATCATACATTTTTCAGTGGCTGGACACCTAATGAGACAGTCAGAAGATGTCTCCGAGCGATCTGACTTCCCAGGCTGTGACATGCCTGGCTTGGATTTTCAATTAAAGGAAAGTTGAAAAGAGAGAGAAGAAAGCAAGCAAGTAATTAAGTAGCACCAGGGTCTGGGAAGAAGTTGTTAAATGAATTATTTAATGAACCAGTTTGATGCAAGAAACCTGGCTCCCCATGGCTTTCTGCTTCCTGTGCAGCCTGGGTGGCAGCTTCATGGGGTTTTGGTGTGCCCACAGGAGGGGCTGCTGCATCTGAAGGGACAGGAGAAAAGAGGGATTTGAAAGACAAATGCTTTGAAGGAAGACGTGAGCTGGGCTAAGGCTCTGTGTGGAAGGACCTCTCTGTAGGAAAAGGAATCTGCCTTGAGATAGATACAACAGCCCAAGGGTGGATGTAGCAGGAGGAGTGGCTTTCTTAGAGACAAACAAAACCCCCTCAAAGATCTATTTCTTGGGTGTGTGTTCATGTGTGTCCATTCTCTGTGTATGTGTGTATATGTATGTGTGTCTATGTATGTATCTGTGTATGTGTGTGTATGTTTGGGTGTGCATATCTATATGTGTGTACGTGTATGAGTGCATATGTGGGTGTGTGTATCTATGTGTGTGTATGTGTATGAGTATATGTGTCTCTCTGTGTATGTACATATGAGTAAATGTGTGTGTTTGTGTGTGTGTATCCATGTGTGTATATGTGTATAGATGTGGGTATATGTGTGTGAGTATATGTTTGTGTTTGTGTGTGTCCCTTCTCTCTGTGTATAGGTCTCTCTCCTTTTGTGTTTCTCTCTCTCCCCCTTCCTCCCCACAACCAGGCCTCTGTGTGTGTGTGTGTGTGTGTGTGTGTGTGTGTTCCTTCTCCCTGTGTGTAGGAACACAGGTTTGGGGTGCTTGTGGGGGGTCAGAAGCACACTCCTGAAACTGGCTTTACAGATAGCTGTGAGCTACTGGATGAGGTACAAACTGAGCTAAGATTCTCTGCAAATGCAGTGTGCACTCTAAGCACCCAGCATCTCTGTAGCACCCAGGGATGACTGTCTTTAACAGACAGCCTGATATGAGTCCAGGGTTTCAAGGTCTAATAAATTCACAGTTAAGCAGCTTGAAATGAATAAGGCAGCATCTGGATTTCAGTATTTCATGTTTCATCTCCCTCTTCTTTAGTAACAAGTACAAAACATATTATCATACTTTTCTGCCTGCATTTAACACCTGAGCCACCTGTTTAATTTGGAACCTCTTGGGTCAAGCATGTAACTAGAAGGCAACAGGAAAAAGAAATAGAACGGACAAGAATCAGAAGCTACACAGAGCTGGGTTTGAGCAACAGGACCCTCTGATTCAGAGTCTCAGCTGCTTTACCAGCAGCATCACATGTGTGACAAGACTTGCTGTAACAGAGAATGTCCTTTCAGTGCAATGGGATGCCTTATGATGAGGGAACCGAGGCAGAAGTATGTGGGAAGCACTTGTGTCTGCATTTGTAAGCCATATTTCTGATCCAAAGGGGTGAAGTCTATCATGCAGGGAAGAGAAAGAAGCAAGAGAAGGGAAGGCGTGATGCCAACAGTGCATAGGTGCTTAGGAGGCATAGAGAGTAAGTAATAGGTAGTAGGGCTGTAGCACCTCAAGCCCCACCCACAATGGCCCAATTCCTCCAACAAGGCTTCACCTAGTAAAATTCCACAACTTCCCCAAACACTACTCCCAGTTAGGAACCAAGTGTTCAAACATATGAGTGTATGGAGAACATTTCCCGTTCAAACCGGAACAGGCCTATCTTCCATCTTCTAAGTCATGTAACTTTTGATTGTGGATTTCTGCAGTTCCGGTCTCAGAATCACCTTGAGCCCTTCTTATCCTTCTCAAGGACTGGCTTCAGCTACAATCTAACCACCAAATAACGTAAAATCAAACTGCACAAGGTCTCCCTGTTGTTAGCTTTGCCTTGCTGTGGATTCTCACTGCCTGGAGGCAACTCTCTTCTACCATAGCACCTTCTGTGCTAGTATAGTAGCCCGATAGGCCCCCTGCTCCCTAGGAGGCCATTTCCAGTGCATTTTGCACCCCTTAAAAGTCTGTGTCACCCCAGATAACTCAGATGCAGACTTTGAACAGTGTCTGTAGCCTCAGTCCTTCTGGTTACCCAGCTGTCTTTGCAGTTCTGCCCTTGCTGTCAGTTGCTTATGCTTCCTGGCAAATACACTTGAAATTCAAGCTGTTTTTCTTTCTTAAAACACACCTTAAACCCCCCCTTTTGAAATCTTATCTCCCAAGTTCTCTTCAATATATCAGGTTTTTTGCTAGCCCCATTTTACCTTATTGTAGAACTATCTCCCTGGAGTCTGAGCTTTTAAGATTATTCTTTCATAGCCTTTTAAGAAAATATCACCAAAGAGCCTCTTCCCCCAATCCAGTGTGAAATGATCCATTTAAAGTTACAATAAAAATAATATACTGAAAAATAAGATGAAGAGACTTACAGGACATTAACCCCTGGTACTTTTTTTATACTCCTGGTCTCAGAAACCCTGCTCATGGGATGCTACACCATCACCAGGTGACATCAACCTTCTTACACAGTTGTTCTCAGACTTTATAATTTCTGATTGTGGGCAGAAGGCAATAATGCCAAGACTGGTCAGTGTCTACAGACTCTGCTCGGTGAAGGAGTCCTTTAAGACCAAATCAGCCATTTATTACTGAGTGACAGGGTAAACTAAAGTTGCATCTTCTGTATGTTTTATTGGATAAAGCATCTAAAGTGACATGAATTAGGTCTTAAATTTTTTATTTTGAGAAAGTCTCCTTGTATAGTATAAGCTGGCCTTGAACTGGTGATCTTCATCTCTCTAGCTCCCCAGTGCTACCATTTACAAATACCATTTACAAATGTGCATGAGCACACTTGGCTCTTAAACATCTTATATATCTCATGTAATCTAGAAAAATACCTCCGATCAATATTTTGTGAGTTATTGATAAAAAAAGTAACTGAAAGGATACACATATATGTATATATATGTGACATGTGTGTGTGTGTGTATGTGTGTGTGTGTGTGTGAGTGTGTGTCAATACCTATTATTTGTCACTGACAAAAATCCAAGAGGTATTTTCCACTTTTTCTGATTTTCTTTTCTTCTCTTGTTTTTTTTTTAACCACTATTCCCAGCCACAATATATAACCAAGTTCTTATTAGAAAAACAAATTTGAGTAAATAAACTCTGATTTCTCTTAGAAGTAGCATGTAGTAGTTATTAATATCAAACAAGATATTGTCTTTGCTTGGCTTTGAATCTTTTATTTTCAACTTCTATTATTTTCCTATAAGGTTTGTAATGCATTTGTGTTGCACACGTACAAACCGACATTCTCGTGTACTCTAAGCAAGCATGGGATGTTTTAATAACCTTTTCTGGTAGTGTAAAAAATGCTTGGGAGTTGGATGTACTTCTTTCAATGTTGCTGCTGCTAAATGATGAAAAATGACATGCCAGAATTTTGGGAAAAGATGGTTTGAATCCAGTTTTAAAATGCAAGGCATGGCAAGAAATGTACCCCTAATACTTCTTTCACATCTCTAAACCAAGACAGTCACAGTCATAGAGATTTAGAGATTTTGCTTGGTTCATGGAGTAAAGCAAAAAGAAAGTCCAGAGAAGCATGATGATAAAGAGCCTTAGAGTCACAGGGCAAATAGTTGTCTTCTCCTTGGCTTTTCTTTTTGTTGTTTGAGGAATGCCCTCCCTGTGTAGTGCACCTGAGTCTGAGGTCAGTACTTCTGCCTTAGATTCTCTGGTGCTAACACTATGAAAGTATACTGTTTTGTCTGTCTCCTTCCTCTTTTCTTTTAAAATTTTTTAAATGGAGTTTTCAGCTAGCATACAGATTCATGGGTTATGAACAGTATGCGTCATCATTCATATTTGTTATTATTCCTTCATTTTCTTTGCCCTGTATTGCTTACCCCTCTGCCCCTTCCCCATTCCAGCACATTTCCTGCTTTCAAGTAGTCCCAACTCCACCTTTGTTTTATTCATGTACTGCATCCCCATATTGCCCATTTTACTTAAGACTTTCTCCTCTTTCTTGAAGCCCTTTCTAGTTTTGTAAGAGTCCGTCAGAAGACCCCCACTCAACAAGGCCACAGAGACCAGAATCGCTGCAATCCACAAGAGGTTTATTGATGTACGTTGGGGCCCCACAGCAGGCAGGCAAGAGGATACCCGGAGCTCACAAAGCGCACACTTTTTATAAACATTTTGGCAGGGAGTTCAGCAGTCACCTGAGTTGGACTGCTGTGATTGGCTACCCTGAGCAACATTTAAAACTATTGGTCAACTTGAATGGGAAGGTTGTCTCCTTCATTTGGCCCTGTCCTGTCCATCTTGTGGAATTTGTGGTATTTCCTGGCATTCTTTTCTCTGAGTCACTTCCCTCTCTGTCCTCACCCTAGGCAGGATAGTTCCCTGTTTAGGCCATTTCCTTATCTGTCCTTCCCCCAGGCAGGGTGGTGACCCACTATTTCTAACAGGGTTCTCACATTCCCCCCTTTTTCTTAAGACCATTTCAATCCTGAAATGAGGTCTCATTCTGTCCTAGTTCTTGGTACTGTTGCCGCAACATTAGAACTCGTACAGTGCTTATGCACTCTCTGATAAAAGCTAGCAAGTGGTTAAGGATGCAGGAGCCAATAGTCACCAGCAATAGAAGGATAATAAAGGGTCCTAATAATTTTGATATTCACATAGTAAGCCAAGGGGAAGAATAAAGCCATGATTTGAACCAGCCCTGACTCTGTTCTTGCTCTCTTTCTTTTGGCTAGTCCTTCTCTGACTTTGGCTATCATATCACAATTTGTACAACCCACATCCCCAACTTTTCTCTTTAGTCATCTCATTGGTTCTTTACCTTTCTGAGTGAATCTGATTATTGGGTTATAGGTAGCATTTGCTCAGAAAGTATCTCAATACCTTCAGTTCCCCTGGTGGGGCCCCTCAGTAGTGAGTGGGGGGGTGTCTCCCACAAGTGGCACCTCTGTGCAGGGAATGCACACCTATTGCATACCCCATCTCAGCCCAGGGTCCTCTTTCTCCCTCATGGGCAGTTTGCTCAGCCAGCACTCCTGCCCTGGGTAGGGATATCCTTCAAGTCAAGTCCTGTTGCCAAGTAACACAGGTCGAAAGTAAGATCAGGCCACCAGGTGTTGAGGGATTTGGAGGTAGTTAGAGAGGCAGTCTCATCTTCAGTTCCAGTAGAAACCACAGTCCAGGTGTAGCAGACTGGCACATGGGGGGGGGGGGGCGGCAGCAGGAGTCCTGAGGGAATGAGGCTTCTGTAGATTTCACATGTGATGTATGCAGCAGGAAGGGTTCCTTCCAAAGGGGTTCCAGTGACCTCTCCCAATGCCACTGGGGGGACCCAGTCACTAGTCTGGAATGGTGCGGGGTCTCTGGCATTCCTGGAGCATATAAGGCAGATAGTTTGGGCCAAATCTCATGTTGTATGGACTGAAAGGCTTGAGCCTCAAGAAGAGGTTCCTATCAGTGAGTTGGGATACCTCTAGGGGTGTGGCCCAGTGGACACCAAGGGAGTTGGGGTACCAAACAGGATCTCAAAAGGGGTCAGGTTAAAATGGTAGGGGGTATTCTGGGCTTGGAACAGGGCCAGGGAAAAGAGCACCACCCAGTCAGCACCAGTCTCCAAAGTCAATTCAATTAAGGTCTATTTTAGGTTTCTGTTCATTCTCTCTACCAGCTCTGAGCTCTGGGGACAGTATGTACAATGGAGCTTCCAATTAGTCCCCAATATCATTGCCAATCCCTGACTTACCTTAGAAGCAAAAAAGTAGGACCCTTGTCCAATCTAATTACCTTGGGGACCCCAGACCTTCTAATATCTTTGTGGCTGTTTCCTGATGCTTGATGGCAAAAGCCTCAACCCATCCAGAGAAAGTATCTACAAACACTAGAAAGTATTTATAACCATATTTTACAGGCTTAACTTCTGTAACTTCGACTTCCAAACAAACTCCCTAGGTCTCTCTGCCCTGTTTGCTTGCTAAGCATTCACTTGCTGACATACCTTACACTGTTCTACTGTCTGTCTGGCTAAAAACCTAGGCTATTACATATACCTTAACTACTTGGATACACTTCTTGTCCTCTGAATGAGTCCATTTGTGTATTTGGCAAAGTGAGTCTTTTGTTTGTTCTCTGGGGAGTATAGCTTTTCCCTCAAGTGTGCCATTGTCCTTCCTCTTCTAAGCAATTTGGGCTTTTTCTTCTGTTGTACATTCTAAGTGAGGCCATCCCTTAGTCCGATCCCAGTTCCCAGTGGCTGTCTCTTGCAGGCCCACAACCAGGATAGGCTCCTGCATAGCCATTTCTTGAGCCACTTGACCTGCTTTGTTATTGCCCAGTGCCACTGAATCTCTTCCTTCCTGATGTCCTGGGCAATGAATAATACTCACAGTTGCTGGCTTCATCAGGGCATGGCAAAGGCATCTGTGCTGATGTGCTCAGGGTTAGAGGTTCAGCCATCCCAGATGACATTTGTGTTGCCCACCATAGCAGCACCTACTAATCCCTGACATTCATAAAGAGAACTGTTCCTGTCTGTAGACAAGGTAGCCTTGACTTTCAGCAGGGGTCGATTGGTCAGTCACAGAGGTCTTCCCTCCACCCAAGGACTTCTGCCAGTACTTGACACTTGTGCTGTGGTTGCTCCAGGTTAGGATTGGGTAGCAAGGTGACCGGATTGCCTCCAACCAGTGGAGAATCTGATCCATGTCAGCTCACCAGTGGTCCCATCCTCTGGGTCATTCCATTCAAAGGCAAAGTACTTTTGACTTTGGGGTATCTAGCTCAGGCAGAAGAAAGCACCTTTCAAGTCTAAATGGTGTACCAAATTCTGCAAGGTGCCAAAGAACTCAGAGTATAGGGGATAGGCACAGTAGTGCAGAAGTCAGTCACTCTACCACAGTTTATCTTTCCAAATTCCTAGACTGGGTGATAATTGTTAGTGCCCGGTTGGCAGGAGTGGTGTGTTCCAGGCACAACGGCAATAAGACCACCCCAAGCTGGAGGAGCTGGGAGATGTGTGGCTTAATTCTTTCTTATGCCTCCCCTAACAACAGGTACTGGTGTACTGAGACAGGGTCAGCCTGGGTCTTAAGCTCCACATACACAGCATGCAGATATGCATACACATGGCCTCACCTAGCCATTTCAGTCCATGCAAGCCATTTTGGAGAGCAAATCTCTCCTAAGCAAGGGATAGGGACACTCAGGGATGACCATGAATGAGTGGGATACCCAGCCCATGCTCAAGTCTCCAATTCTTCTGGTAGTCCATGAATTTTTTTTCTTTTATGGAGACTGGTCCATCAGCTTGGAGAACTGAGTGTTGGGCCTCAGTATTCACCAAGACTTTGCTGGGTTTCCCTTCCACTTTCAGAGTTACTCTGGGTTTGGAGAGGGGGTCAGAACCCCGTTCTGTCTTCCCCAGGGCTAGCACCTTTGTGGTTTGGGGGAGTGCTTTTCCCAAGACCTGGGATTTCCTGCCCCCAGCTTCTGTTTGTTAGGACACTCTCGAGCCTGGTGATTCCTCTCCTTGCAATAGGCACACAGGTCCTTTTTGATAGGTTCTGTCTCTCTTCTTTGTCTTCCCTAACTACTGTAGCCAAGATCCCAGAGCAAATTCCTTTCCTGTCCCTTTCTTCTTGTATCTCCCTTTCATCTTCTTCCTTTCTATTTCTCTGTTCCTTCTCCTCTGTCTCCCTGTTATGGCAGACTTGCTCATCAGCTTGCACTAAATCCCTCATCAACTTATCCTGTAGTCCCTCTTGCCTCTGAAGCTTTTTCCTGATAGCTCTACCAGTCTAGTCTATAAAAGCCATAGTCACAGTAGCTTTGTGTTCCTATCTGCTGGGGTCATAGTGTGTATATCAGCAGAATGGAACCTCCATGAACCGCTGTAGAAAGGCTGCAGGTGACTCATCTGGTCCTTGGTTAACCTCACATACCTTGGTCAAATTGGTGAGTCATCCTGTAACCCCCTTGAGACCTGCCAACGAAGTCTGGGGTTAGACCTCTGGTGCTCTTTACCCCCTGCTGTGTTAGTAGTTCCAGTCAGGTCTAATCAGGGAAAATCCGCTGTTGATGACAGCCTGGTCAATCGGTGGTGTCCCTGTGTTTGAGGGTACATTCTTTCCTGATTGCCATCCTCATCCAGGTCCCCATGGCCCGTCCCAGTTCTGAGGGTCCCTCCCCATGTTCCCCCCTTGCTGGTGCCTGAGGAGGGGCCATGGGAACTGGAGCTGTGGTAAGGGGGTGAAAGATCCATCAGCAGCAGATCCACAGTGGAAGACTCCTGGGGGATGTTCTTTACAGACTTGTTGGGTTCTTTTTCATGGCTAGGACCTGCAAAAGTCTTGGAGACAAAAAAATCTTTTATACAAGAAGGGAGGCGGGGTTCTCTACTAGAACCTCCAAAGTTCTCATTTGAATATTTGCTACTACCACCAGGATCTGCACCTGGGGCCGTTCCACCCAGTCCCACGCCCTAGGTTTCAAGGCAGGGCCCGATGCCACAAAGAGGGGAACGGGGGTGGGTGTAGCAGCCAAAGCTGATGCGTAGACCCCAGGGTCAAGCACCTGCGGCCGCTTCCATCCTGTTCTGACTGCCGGTGATGGCTGGGTAGGGGCCCAACGCTCCAGTGCCATCCAGATGTTAATTTTCAAATATTTCCCTGAAAATGTCCCGAACCAGCCCTCCAAATACCCACTGTCATTCTCTTTTCCAATACTGGATTGATTTCCAGGCCAGTCAGTCCATGATTGAGTCGGAATAACTGGTCACATTAAAGGAAAGAAAAGGGTCATTATAACAACTTCTCAATTTGATTAATTTTTGAAGGCAGTTTTCACAGTCTCCATGTTCTACAAGGTCTAAAATCAAGGTGGCTTGTCTAGTCTGGGATATAAGCCAGCAAAGGTGGGTCAGGAACATATATCCATCATAGCTTCCTTGCTACCATTGTCAGGGCACTCATCAAGCTCACAGTCAGCATCATTCTTTGTCCCAGCATCTGCAGGTCTCACCAATCACTCTGGCAGTCATCATGCTCCTTTAGTGTCTTGAAAAACAACAATGACAACAACAACAACAACAACACGCCACAAACTTGCCCTCTTCCCCATATTAATACCTTATTGAAACCATGCCATATGCCAGTAAGTGAATCAATCCTTCCATTTCACCTTGGCATACATATGCTGAGTTGGTGGGTGCCACAGGAATTAAGTAGAAGAGTCCCTTGGCATCCAAATTTTAAAAATTTAAAATAAAAAGAGAATTATTTAAATAGTTTTGAGGTGTACTTGGATATATTTCCCCTTTTTTATCTCATGAAGAGATTGTTTTGTTTTAAAGTTCCATGGGTCCATTCTTTAATAACTTGTTCATGTAGACTATAAGGAATACCAGTAATATGGGTAATAATAAATTGCCAACAGAACATCTCAAATGTTTCATTATCTGTTTTAATCTAATTTGGAACACCCAGCATAGAGAAACAATGTAGACAATGAGTAATTACAGTTTTAGGTGCTTCTCCTGGTAAAGCAGTTGCAACAAGAAAGCTTGAGAAGGTGTCAACAGTCACATGTATATACATTAATTTCCCAAAATCAGAAATATGAGTAACATCTATTGATTAATTATGAGTCCTTAAGGATTAGCACCATTATGTAGTATAGGAGAAAACTGAAGACATTGAGGACAAGTCTTTGATGTGCACATTTTCTAGAAATACTAAATTACGTCCAAACTTGTCCCCACCAGTGGGGACCCAGTTATTCAGGGTCCCGAAGGGGCGCTACCCTTGGGCCTAAATGGGGGGCAAGAGAAGAAGGAGACCAAGCAAAAGTTCTGTTGTCAAGGTCTCATTTATTGGGGTTAACGTTACAGCTTTTAAGGCTTTCAGGTAGGGGGAGTGTCCTTTGTGAAACATAGAGGAGGGGGAGATGAGGATATAGGCAGTGATAGCTGGAGGCAAAAAGGGCAGGCAGTAGACGATGAGGTCAGGTGGTAGACACCGGGTGTTGACTCAGGAGATAACTGGTATCTGCTTGAGCTGAGGCATCCCTTGAATGTTATCTTCCTGTGCCGTAAATTCATGGGAGAGGCTTTCGTCCAACAATCTTAAGACTTTTGGCAGTCATCTTAGGGGTGAGTCTCTGTGACCAAACAGTCGAGAGTCACCTAGCCACTTTGAACCATGCAGTCAAAAAGCGGCTAGGCCCAAATCCAATATGGCTCCCTACACAAACTATGATTACTTTGATGATGTGAAGAATGATATTGTTTAGCTGATTGTTCCTGTATAAGGCATATAATTTTCCTAGTATACAATCTACTGTGGCATTGCCCTCACAATGGGGTCTGAGCAATCCAGCATATGCTCTTAATTGTCTTATAAAGTAAGGGACAGTATGTTTTCTTAAATTGAGTTGTGTTTGCATGAGTAATTGCAAAATTTGAGAATTAGCGGTATTTAAAAAAGGCACAATTTCAAGTAATTGTAAACCATGAGCTATGTGTTGGCTTTCAATTTTCAAGTGAAAAGCTTAATTTTTCAACATTTCAAAAACAATGGCTACAGCACATAATTCAAAAATCTGTGCTGAAGCTGGGGAGAGGGGAGAACAAGAGAATAAACATGTGATCCAATTACACATGCTGCCTTTCCATTAGATGAGCCATCTGTAAACACAGTAAGTAATTCTCTATGGGCTACATGTATACATTTTCAGAAAATTCAAAATCATGCATACAAGCAAATTGTAACAACTTGTCTTTTGGATAATGATTATCAATTTTGCCTGAAAAGGTTGCACATGCAATATGTCAAATATCAGTGTTCTGCAATAAGCAATTTAATTGATGTTTGGAGTAATAAATAGATATTTCATCAGGTTCTTGTGATTGAATTGTAAACTGCCAGAGGTCCATTAGCCTTATATACATTTAACTATAATTTTTAAAGGTTTCTTTTGCAATATCATAGCATAACCATAATTTTAGAATGCTAAAACAACTTTTAACGGTGTAAACAATCCAGTCTCTCTAAAATCAATGCCAAGTGCATTATTTTCATGTTACAAAGTTTGGTTGCCAGTTCTTATATATGAATGCATGATGGGGAAGCTTTAAATACCTCATTAGAGAAACATTGCTTTAAATCCTATCTTTTATAAGTCTGGTTTCTAAGATAGGAATTACATAAAGTATTATCCCAATTTAGAGGTATCTTCAGGAACCTGGGTTGGCTCCTGCCATGTGTTGTTGCCCAGAATGATTCCAACGTGATTTACCAGTTTTATGACAACTTTCTTTTACCAATGTTACAAACTTTTAACCATACCCAATGATTTATAAACCAATAATCTTTAACCAAGACATTCAGAACATATTTACACATTTACGACCAGAAACAAACATGAAGTAGATACACACATTTACTTATTTAGATTAGACAGACAGATTTTCTTAATTTTTCTAGCTATAGCTTCAAGGGAGGAGCATCTTGTCACCTGCTGAACTCAATAACCGCAGTCACAGAGATTTTTGTTGGAGAAACAGCCACTAGCTTCCTGTTCAGAGAAGCTGAGAACTACTGGCCCCTTTAAGAGTGGATTATATTGACAATCAGCACTTAACAGGGCTTTTTGAGCAGTGCTGGACTCCTTGTTAGAAGTGAAGAGCTCCAAAAGCAGTTTTATCAGTTTTTGTTGTATCAATTTAGACTGTTTCTTTTTTGAAATGAGTTAAAAGTAAATCAAAGGGTAAATGGCCAAAGCAACAATCAAGCAGCAACATGAAGTCATGTAAACAGATATGGACAGACTAGCATACCAAGGACACACAATACACAGAGGGAAGAATACCAGATGTCCTGCCAAAGAGACCCAGAACCAGGACTAGGCATTCACCCAATGGGACCTAGAGAGGAAGCAGGATGTCTCCCGAGCTCTTCCTGACTTGAGCATATCTCTAAGCATATGTACAAAAAGCGTTCTACCATTAAGTACTCTGTGCCATTTTTACAGCGTTTATACACCACTGGCCAAAATTTTCCTTTGTGAGCACTTTGTTTTCCTGCACTGTCCTTTACTGTACCTCATACTCAAGCTCCAACGTTGATGGCACCATCTGACCAAGCCAGCTCAGACAATTAACAGGGTCTCAAGGGAGGGAGTGAGAATTAAAAAACAGAGAACACAATTAGAAAATGTTATAACATGACTCCAGACAGTGCTGAAGCAGGTTTTGTTTCTCTAGTCTGCTTTTATACCATTCTAGATACATGCAGAGAGTAGGGTCAGTTCTAGGTCAAAGACAAAGTAATCAAGAAGCAAACAAGGCATAAACAGAGTAGTTAAGGGGCAAACAAAGCATAAACAAAGGTCCTATGATTACTGTATTCAGAAGTTTTGAGATATGATCAAGACATAAAGAACACATTCCTCAGTTGTATTTCTTCGGAGGCTTGTCCTAGCCCAATGTCAAATATTTGTCTGAGCCTACTCCCCTAACCTAGCCCAATGTAAATATTCTTACCCATATCATTGAAGCAGTACCCAGAGCTCTCCACAATTATTATGTTATACACACACACACACACACACACACACACACACACACATATATATGGAGAGAGAGAGAGAGAGAGAGAGAGAGAGAGAGAGAGAGAGAGAGAGAGAGAGAGAGAGAATCTATCCATCATTAATTCTCTTCTCATAAAGCTTTGAATTCTAGAAAATTTGACCAGGTAACCTGTTTGTATGAGCATATTTTTTGTTTTTGTTTGTTTTTGTTTTGTCTTTACTATTGTTTTTGTTTCCCAGTATTACTAGGCACAACTCCTCCTATTGTGGCTACATGAGGCAGCCCAGTAAGGGGAAAGGGTCCCAGAGACAAGCAATACAGACACGGTTCCTGCTCCCACTCTTAGGAGTCCCACATGAAGATCAAGCTATATAATTGTTAGATTTGTGCAGAGGGCCTAGGTCAGTCCTATTCATACTCCCTGGTTGGTGCTTCAGTCTCTGTGATCCCCTATGAGCCCAGGTTAGTTGACTCTGTAGGTTTTCTCATGGTGTCCTTGACCCTCTGACTCCTATAGTCCTTTCTCCTTCTCTGTCTTAGTTTGGGCTTCTGTTGCTGTGATGAAACGCCATGACCAAAAACCAAGTTGCAGAGAAAAGGATTTATTTGGTTTATAGTTCCAGATCATAGTACATCCCTCGAGGAAGTCAGGACAGGAACTAAAGTAGGACTAATGCAGTAAATGTTCATATTCTATACTTCTAAGTGGTTACTGCATGCTATCGTCCCAATGTTCTGAATTCCTGAAAGACACATATACATAACCTTATATTTTAAATACTTTAAACATCTCAATGGCCTGGCCTCTCCCTAGCTCATTCTCACACATTTTCACACACATTCTCCTCTGATGAGTTAATACTTAATAAATCTACATTTTATCTTTGCTGCCCTGGACTCTGCTGGGCAGCCATCTGGGGCCACTCCTCTCCCCATACCTACATGTCAGCTGTGTCTCCCTTCTGCACCTTTCCAATGAGGTTGGCATGTCTTTCTCATGGTAGAATCCCGTTTTCCTTCTTCCTCGTTCCCTTCCCGGCGAATCCTAAATATTCCAGCTCTGTCTCCCTGTCCAAACATTGGTTGCCAGTAACTTTATTGACCAATCAAAAATCAACTGATAACAGGCTTCCCTTTGTCCTATGTGTGGTATACTGCAAACAGGTATTTGGGTAGCATAATTAGCATGAGAACACAATCCACTATACAGGGTATGAACCGAGGTAGGAGCTGATGCAGAGGCTATAAAGAGTGTTGTTTACTGGTCTGTGTCACATAGCTTGCTAAATCTGCTTTCTTATGGAAACCAGGACCAACAGTCCAGGGATGGCACCATCCATAATGGGCTGGGCTCCCCCATTAATCACTAATTGAGAACTTACAACTAGATCTCAAAGAGGCATTTCCTTAAATGAGATTCCTTCCCCTCTGATGACTTTAGCTTGAATCAAATTGACACACAGAGCCAGCCTCTTCTGCAGGATTCCCCAAGCTCTGCCTAATGTTTGACTATGGGTCTCTGCATCTGTTTACATCAGTTGCTGGGTAAAGCCTCTCAGATGACAGTTATGGTAGGCTACTCTCTCCAAGTATAGCAAGTTATCATTAACAGTGCCAGGGGTAGGCTCCCTCTCACTGCATGGGTCTCAAGCTGGACTAGCTATCAGTGGCCACTCTCTCAATTTCTGCTCCATCCTTACCTCTACATATCTCGAGGGCAGGACAAATTGCAGGTTGAAGGTTCTGTGGCTGGGTTGGTTTCCCAATCTGTCCACTGGAAATCTTGCCTGGTTATAGGAGACGGCCAGTTCAGGCACCATAGCCTCCATTGCTAGGAGTCTTAGGTAGGGTAAATTAGGTAAATTCCTGGCAGTTTCCAGTCCCTAGGTTTCTAGCTCATCCAAGAAATGTCCACTTGTCTCTCCCAATACTCACCACTTCCGTTCTACCCCCACTTGATCCCCCCTCCAATCTCTATCCCCATTCTACTACTGTACAGTCACCTCACTCCATCCACCCATGATGTCTTTTCTACTGCCCCTTCTTAGAGAGATTTATGCATCTCACATTGAGCCATCTTCGTTGTTCAGCTTCTATGGGTCTGTGATTATAGGCACGGTCATCCTGTACTTTATTGCTAATGTCTACTTATAAGTGGCTGCTGCTTACCATGTTCGCCTTTCTGGGTTTGGATTACCTCATTCAGGATAATCTTTTCAAATTCCATCCATTTGCCTTCAAATTTCCTGATGTCATTGTGTTCAATAGCTGAGTAGTATTTCATTGTGTAGATGTCGCACATTTCCTTTGTTCTATTTTCAGTGGAGGGACATCTAGTTTGTTTCCAATTTCTGGGTATTGCAACTATGAACATGGTTGAGCAAGTGTCCTTATGGTATTATGGAACATCTTTTGGGTATATGCCCAGCAGGGGTATAGCTGGATTTTGAGGTAGAGCTATTCCCAATTTTCTGATAAACTGTCAACTTGATTTCCAAAGTGGTTGTATAGTTTTGTACTCCACCAGCAATGGAGGAGTGCTCGCGTGCTCTACATCCTAGCCAACATGTGCTGTCCCTTGAGTTTTTGACCTTAGCCATTCTGACAAGTGTGAGGTGGAATCTCAAAATTGTTTTGATTTGCATTTCCCTGATAGCTGAGGATGATGAACATTTCTGTAAGTGTTTCTCGGCCATTCAAAATTCCTCAGTCAAGAATTCTCTGTTTAGATCTACATTCTATCTATCTATCTATCTATCTATCTATCTATCTATCTATCTATCTATCTATCATCTATCTATCTATCTATCTATCTATCTATCTATCTATCTATCTATCTATCTATCTATCTATCTATAGGATATCAGCTTTCTGTCAAATGTGGGATTGGCAAAGATCTTTCCCTATTCTGTAGGCTGCCATTTTGCTTTTGCCCTATTGACAGCTTATCAGTTTCATCGGGTCCCATTTATTAATTGTAGATCTTAGTTCCTGAGCTATTGGTGATCTTTTACAGGAATTTGTCTCCTGTACCAATGCATTTAATGTTATTCCCTACTTTCTCTTCTAATAACTTGAGTGAATCTGGTTTTATATTGAAGTCTTTGATCCACTTGGACTTGAGTCTTGTACAGAGTAATGAATACGGATCTTTTTTTCATTCTTCTACAATAGGAGGCCAGTTAAACCAGCACTACTTGTTGAAGGTGCTTCCCCCCACATTGTATAATTTGGCTTCTTTGCCAAAACTGAAGTGTCTATAGGTATTTGGACTTGCTTCTGCTTCTTTCATTCCATTCCATTGACTAAGCTGTCTGTTTTTATGCAGATATCATGCAGTTTTAATTAGTATTGATCTTTAGTATAGCTTGAAATCAGGGTTGGTGATCCTTTAGAAGTGTTTTTATTATACATGATTGTTTTAGATATCCTGGCTTTTATTCTATTTCTCTATGAAGTTAAATACTGTTCTTTTAAGTTCTGTAAAGTATTATGTTGACATTTTGATGCGCATTACATTAGGTATGAGGATTGTTATGGTTAATATGTTAATCCTACCATTTCATGATCATAGGATATCTTTTCTTTGGATGTCTTCTTCAACTTCAATTTATTTCTGAGACTTGAAGTTTATGTCATATAGGTCTTTCACTTGCTTGGTTAGATATACCAAGATTTTTATATTATTTGTATCTATTGTGAGACAGGTTGATTCCCCAATTTTTTCTCAGATCATTTTTGTTTGTATATAAGACAGCTACTGGTTTTTATCAAGTTAATTTTGTGTCCAGTTACTTTGCTGAAAGTGTTTGTCAGGTGTAGGACATCCCTGGTAGAATTTTGGGGGCACACACACACACACACACACACACACACACACACACACACACATATATATATATATATTACCATATCATCTATGAACAGCAATCATACCTTCCAATTTGTGCACCCCTGATGTCCTTTAGTTGTCTTATAGTTGTAGCTAAAACCTCAAGTACTATATTGAATAGATATGAAGAGAGTAGTTAGCCTTGTCTTGTCCCTGATTTTAGTGGAATTACATTTATGTTTCTGTCCATTTAATTTGATATTAGGAATCACCTTGTTGTATATTGCCTCTATTATGTTTAGGTATGTACCTTGCATCTCTGATCTCTCCAAGACTTTTACAAGGAAGGAGTGTTGGATTTTGCCAAAGGCTTTTCAGCATCTAGTGAGATGATCATGCAGTTATTTTCTTTCTGTTTGTTTATATGGTGAATTACATTGATTGATTTTTATATCATGAACCATCCCTGCATCTCTAGGATAAAGCCTACATGATCATAATGGATGATCTTTTTTAAGTGTTCTTGGCTTCTGTTTGTGAATATTTTTGCATCAATGTTCATGAGTGAAATTGGTTGAAATTCTCTTTCTTTGTTGAGTATTTGTGTGGTTTAAGTATCAGGGTGATTATGGCCACACTAAACAAATTTGCCAATGTCCCTCTGTTTCTATTTGGCAGAATAATTTGAGGAGTACAGTTATTAGTTCTTCTTGAAATTCTGGTAGAATTGTGCACTAGAATCTTCTGGTCTTGACTTTTTTGTTGTTTTGTTTATGTTTTTGTTTATTTTGTTGTTGTTTTTTTAGGATATTTTAATGACTGCTTCTATTTCCTTAGGGGTTAATTTTGTGGAGTATAAGTTATTAAAGTAACACTGAATGATTTTTTTAAATTTTCTCAGTTTCTGGTGCTATGTCTCTCTTTTCATTTCTAATTTTGTTAAGTTTACTGTCTCTGTGACTTTTAGTTTGTTTGGCTAAAGGTTTGTCTATCTTGTTGATTTGCTCCAAAAAAAAAAAAAAGCTTTTAGATTTTGTTGATTCTTTGTTTCTATTTTGTTGCCTTCAGTCCTGAGTTTGATTATTTCCTGCTGTCTACTCCTCTTGAGTGCATACTTTTTTTTTTTAAAAAAGAGCTTCCACTATGACGTTAAAATTGCTAGTATGAGATCTCTCTAATTTCTTATGAAGGCACTTACTGCTCTGAACTTTCCTCTAAACACTGCTCTTATCGTGTCCCTTAGGTTTCTAAATGTTGCCTGTAGCTTTTTCTACTTCGCCTATGCTTTGAGGATGGTTTGTGCTACCAGGCCCCCACCCAGCTTCCCTTGAATCCACAGTTAAAAGGCAAACATACAAGTTCCTCATTTCAACTTGCCTTCTGACACAATTGCTGGAAGCTACAATCTCCTGCCTGGAAAAAACATTTCCTTAATCAATATTTTCTTTCTTTCTTTCTTTCTTTCTTTCTTTCTTTCTTTCTTTCTTTCCTTCTTCTTTCTAATAGGATATTTTATGTATTTACATTTCAAATGTTATCTCCTCTCCCTCCACCTCCCCATCTCTCATACCCCCAGATGGAATATAGTACTTATTACTCAGGGTTATTGATAGAGAAGTAGACATAATAGCATGGTAGGTAAATACATGTCCAGTTTTAGTGCTGATTAAGTGTTATTATAAATGTTAAAGTTGTGTGCCTTGTATCCGGAAACTGAATGATGTAAGGTAGGGTAGAAACCTCTGTTTCATATTAAATATTTATTACAACATATTGGTATCCAATGTTGGGTACCAAACGTGGAAGGAAATTATAATTCTAACAAGGCTGTATAAAAGACACACAATCCAGGTATTTTATTTATATGCTATAAACCTAGATTGGGCGGATCTAGAGCTATACTAATTTATTCCCAAACTATAAATTTCCTTGTTACTTACTGTTCCTCTGGGCTATGTGGTTTTGGTTCATGCCAATATCTTTCTTCTCTGTATTCCTCTCCTGTTTCTATCTGCAATCCTCTCATTTGAATCTTCAGTTACACCCCTTTTCTTCCACTGCTCTATCACAGGCTCTAGTTTTTTATTGACCAGTTATATTGGGGAGAAGTTTCACATAACATCACTGCATCACTGTGAGTATGTGAGGATCTACTCATTTGGGGCAACCACACTTTGAGAACACAGTATCTAGTATTAGTATACAATGTCAGACCAACCCATACACATCTGAGTCACAGCATTTGTTAGTGCCATTATTTCTTCTTTTCTCTTTTCTTCTTTTCTTTTCTTTTCTTTTTTTATGTCTGGATGTCCTGTTTATTGGTGAGAATCAGGTGATGAAATCTCCCATTATTGATGTCTGATTTAAGCTTTAGTGATGTTCCCTTTACCAATGCAGTTACACCCCTTTTCCTCCACTGCTGTATCACAGGCTCTAGTTTTTTATTGACCAGTTACACTGGGGAGAAGTTTCACATAACATCACTGCATCACTGTGAGTATGTGAGGATCTACTCATTTGGGGCAACCACACTTTGAGAACACAGTATTTGCCCTTGCATTTGGGGTATAGATATTCAGAATTGAGATATCATCTTGGTGTATTTTTTCTTTGATGATTATGAAGTATCCTTTCTCATTTCTTTAGTTTACTTTTGGTTAAAAGTCTATTTTATTGGATATTAGAATGCTTACAACAGCTTGTTTCTTGGGTCCACTGGCTTAGAATTCCTTTCTGCAGCCCTTTACTTTGAGGTAATATTTATTATTGATGTTTTGGTGTGGCTTTTTGTTTTGTGTACAGCACATTTATTCTATTAGTCTGTGTCTTTCTATTGACAAATTGAGTTCATTGATGCTGAGAAATATTAATGATCAATAATTGTTAATTTCTGTTATTCTTATGTTGGTGGTAGTAGTGTATTCTTATGTTGGTGGTAGAGTGTGTGTGTGTGTGTGTGTGTGTGTGTGTGTGTGTATGTTATGTTTTCCTTATTTCGGTTTTGCTGGTGTAAAATTATTTATTTCTTGTGTTTTCTTGGGTGCAGTTCAACCTCCTTCAGTTCAACTTTTCCTTCTACTAAATCTGCAGGAATGTATTTGGGATAGATACTGTTTAAATTTGGTTTTGTTATGGAATATCTTGTATTCTCCATTGATGGTCATTGTCTGGGCTGACATCTGTAGTCTCTTAGAGTCTGCAAGACATATACTCAGGCCCTTCTAGCTTTAGAGTCTTTGTTGAGAAGTCAATTGTAATTTGAAAGGTGTCCCTTTGTATTTTACTTGACCTTTTCCTTCTATAGCTTTTAATATTTGTTTTTTTCCTGTTCATATATTGATTAGATTATTATGTGGCAGGAGGATTTTTTTCTGGTCCAATCTATTTGGTGTCTTGTAAGCTTCTTCTATGTTATAGGGATCTCTATCTTTAGGTTAGAACATTTTTCTTCTATGGCTTTGTTGAAAATACTTTCTGGGCCTTTGAGCTGGGAATCTTCTCTTTCTATTTCTATGAGTCTTACATTTGGGCTTTTCATAGTGTCCTAGATCTCCTGGATGTTTTGTGCATGAAACATTTTAGATTTAACATTTTTTGACCAATGTATTGATTTCTACTATCACATATTCTATGCCTGAGATTCTCTCTTTCATCTTGTGTATTCTGTTGGTGATGATTATGACTGTAGTTCCTGTTCATTTACCTAGATTTTCTATCTTCAGGATTCCATCAGTTTCTTTTCTTTCTTTTTTTTTTTTTTTTTGGAGCTGAGGACCAAATCCAGGGCCTTGTCCTTGCTAGGCAAGCGTTCTACCACTGAGCTAAATCCCTAACTCCCAGTTTTCTTTTCTATATTGTTTCTATTTCCATGTTCAGTTCTTGAACAGTTATATTTATTTTATTCACCTGTTTGGTTGTACTTTTCTGTATTTCATTAAGGAATTTATTCATTTCCTCTTTAAAGGCTTCTATCATTTCCATAAGATTTGATTTAAGGTCATTTTCCTGTGCTTCAGATGTGTTGGAATATCTGGGGCTTGCTACAGTAGGATAGCTGGGCTTTGGTGATACCATATTGCCCTAGCTCTTGTTGATTGTACTCTTTTGCTGGCCACTAGTTACCTGTGATTTGGAATTATTACAGGCTTAAGTGCTGATTTCTGAGTTTATCTTTTCTTTAGATTGGTGTTTTCTGGGTGTTTTCCCTTGGTTTCTTCTTTGGTTTTCTGGTCTGAGTGGCCTGGGTTTCTGGTGATCAGTGAGTCTACAGGTCTAGTAGGGTGTCTACACTGGGGTTTAGGTGGCCCATGTGACCTCTAGGGTTTTTGTTGTCAACATTGTTTCTGGAGTCCTTAGAACCAGAGAGACCTCTGGAAAAGCAGAGTTCCTTCGCCAAAGTTGTGGGCTGGAATAGGGAACCCAAATAATAGATGCAGTTTACAGCTTTTAGGTGGACTTTAAGAGGAGTTGATGGGCATAATACACAGGGCAGAGTTTTAACTGGAGTCCCTGGTGCCTGTGTGGCCTCTGGAATTTGTAACTTTTCTTTCCTAATACAGAACTGTTGATACGGAACCAGGACGCACATTTAGAAGTCTAGGCAGTGCTAGCAAGGTTAGCCTCCAACCCTGCAGTTCCACTTCTATTTTCCCACGGCTCCTTTGTTCTTTAAAAAGGCTGGGTAATGGTGGCCAAAGCTGGGATCCTTGTACCCCATATCCCCTTGGTGCCCATATCCCCAATCTCTGAAGTACTGCTTTCAGCTCACATATTCAGTACCACTGACCTTTTTAAAATTAACTTTTTGATTATGTACCTTGAATACATAAAATGTCGTATTTTTGACCTTCTAAATTTTGATTTACAAATAGCTTCTGAACTAGAACAACTGTATAATTTGGGAATTATTGATGCGATATTAAGTCACATAGTAAACATGGCTAGAATACATAATTTTTAGTGTTTTGGAAATATAGAAGAAGATAAATTTAGAACCCAATGTCAAGTGGCCCAGGCCATTCTACATGGCATACAATGTGAATTATCTGTTCAGCTCTTGGGGAAAAGTTGAAACTGACAGTGATGTATGTATATATATTTTCTAGATATGGTGAATATTTTATGAGAAGATAAAATTACTATATATTGACAGAATTAGGTTCTTTTTATCCTTGGGAAGTTAATTCAGTGCTGATGAATAATTTTGTATTTTTGGAAGTTATTTTTGACTCTGGCCTCCAATAAAGACATATCGCCATTAATTATTTGCCAGTTTCAGAATTAACATATTGTTCAACTTGCTTTCAGTCCCTGCCTCACTCTTCATATCTTACTTCAAGTGCTTGTCAAATTTTCGTTTCCTTTGTGTTTAGGAATGTTGTAAAAAAAAAGGCCGATTTTTTTTGTTTTGCTTTGTTTTAATCATGCTGAATAAAGTTTATTGTGTATAATATTGCTGTCAATTCACCCCGACATTCAAATCGGTCATTGTACATGTGATAAGCAAAAAGTGTAGAGCTCCATGAGCCAGACCAGAAAATCTTTAAGGTCATTAGCTTAATCTCTTATGACATTACTCCTAAACTCTTATTACTAGATTCAGGACTAAATCCTTAACTTTAGGGATGAGAGGGAAGTTTTGCTGTGTTCTGAAGTTGCTGGGAGGTTGTTCTCAGTTGTTGTCCCATGTGTCACAAAACCATGTGCCTGCTGTCACAGTACAGCTTCGTCCAATATCCACATCTCCCTATCCCACTTTTTTTTTTTTTTGGTGGAGAAAATAGTGTCCCTCAATGTCTGTGTCTTATTTTATTTAATGCTGGTATAGCAATGGTTAATTTCTCTTCCATAAGTTGATATACATACTTACTTAAAGAAATAATTGAGAAATTAGTGATAATTTTGCAGTGATACTTGATTAATGATAACATAAATATACCCAAATTAAGAACATTTTCAACACCATTAAAATTTCTCATTTGCATGAATAAAGTTGAAATTTAATAGAGAAAAATTAAAGATTAAAGAAGCCTATAACTTCTAAGTCATCTTCTACAGATTGAATCTAAAATGTGCTCCCGCAGGCTCAGGTATTTATTCTACATCCCCTCTATAAGCTGTTATTTGGATAGCTATGCAACCAGTTGGAGGTGAAGTCTATCTGGCAGAGATAGTCACTGGGGATGGGCCTGTGAACATTGTGGCCTGGTCCTGATGCCATTCCTCTCTCTGCTTCCTCAACCTCCAACATGTGAGTCAGTTGTGATGCCAGTTCCTGCCATGCGCACTCTCGCCCAGCAAGTCTACCCAACTGTAGTCTCTGAATTGTGAGTGAAAATACACCTTTCTTCCCTTAAGTTGCTATCATATTTCAACAAGAAAAAAACTAACTAATTCAATTTGAATCACTTGTTGACAAGTGTCAGAGTTAAAAGATAGATTTTAAAATTCAAAATCGACAGCAATCCAAATACACTTAATAGAGTTATTTTACTTGGCTCGTGTAGAGGCACGGAAGAAGTAACATGGGTCACTCCATTCCGCACGGTTTGCACACATGAAAGAGGACCACTGAAATTCTACAATGGTCAAAATACGAGAACTTGTTCACTGGGCTGTGTATGGTCAAATGTTCTCTCTTCCTGCAGGGAAGATTGCCTTGTGTTGGCCATGTGCAGTATTTAGGAGAGGGACACAGTGGGAGGACCTGCAAACCCCCTCCATCCAGACCACAGTATGTATCTTTTTATGTTAAAGGGTTGGCTAGGGCATTATGGTAGAAACATCACAGGAAGGTTCTGAAATGCTTCCAGGCTTCCAAAAGAAGGAATGTAGAAGACATAAAATGAATTGGACTCTTGGAGCAGGTATAGAATATTGACTGACAAAGAAGAGAAGGAAATGTCTTCTAAGTAAAAGTCGTATGCAGACCCTTCTATATAGATTAAACCCTAGACTGTAGGATGTCCCATCAAATTCACAACCTCTCCTGAGAGGTGGCTGGCAAGAAGCTGTAATGATGTTTTCATCATGTCTGTTAAGATTTAGGAAGTTCTTTATAAATGGTGAAGAAACAAACTCATCTTGGAATTGAATCACGTGGGATAAATTATGTGGCATAACCTAATCTTCCCAGCCCGCGGACCTTAGCAAGTTATAAAGACCTTCGTTCCCACGGTGACCACAGCTGCTTTGCATACTTTCAGCACTCTCCCTTGCATCTCATCATTCAGATCTTGGTAAAACAGAGACTTCAAGGGGAGAGCACTCGATGGAGGGAGTGCAGCCTAAAGACTCGGATGGATCCAGACATCTTTCCTATGTATGTTTCACCGGACGAGCTGGAAAATTCAGTTGTGTGTGTATCTTCTAACTTTAGAGGGAGCCAAAAAGTGCCAGCCTCTTATCCATCCAAAGCAGAATTATTTGATACTGATGAATAGAAGGCATGAGTACCATGTTATAAAGATAAATATTGCATCATTTTGAGTACGTATATACTACGTAACCAAATTTATATATTTATATACATTATTTAAAATATTTTATGTAATATAAAATGTTTATATATAATATAACATATACAATAAAATATAAATATATAATTATATATTAATATAATATAAAGAGTGAAACAATGGCTTTTCTATTTGCTTTTCATATTTTTGAATTTCATTCTTAACCACTGTGCCATATCTCCAGCCCGAATTTCATTCTTATTTATATACGTCAGTGGGTTTTTTTGTTTGTTTGTTTTGTTTTTTTTTGTTTTTTTTAACTTTTTAGTTGCCAAATGCTAAAATATATTGTGTGGACGGACAGTAACTCACAAGTACTCACCAGTTTAAGATTGCTTAGGTTATTTTCATTTGTAGATTTGGAGGCTCTTAGGACTAAAGCTGTCTGAGTGGGTTTAACAATTCTTTCTGTGAACATAGTTGTGTTTTTGTTATCCTTCTTATGATTGAATACCGAGGAATTGAAGTTTCCATTCTTGTTGAAAATGCTTAGTTTTTAAAGAAATAGTCAAATGTTCATCAATTGACTGAACTAGATTTTTCACCCACATTTGTTCTCCTCTTTTTCTGTTGATCACATTATTGTGTATTTGAATAATCGCTGCTATGGTGAATTTGAAATTGTATCTCATTGTAAATTTGTGTTTCCCCTGTGATAGCAAAGTTGAGCTTCTCAGCAGTGTAATTTCCTTTTTCACATTTTTATAATAAGTTATCTGTGAACTTTCACTATATTTATTTATCATGATGTCTGTCTACTGATTGTTGAGTTAGGGGAGTTCTTTGTACATTGTGGCAAGACATTACTGGTAAAATACACCTGCTGCTCTTACTTTCTATTTTTCTCAGAGACTACTTACTGATCTGCAATGAATTAGTAATTTTTTTCTCTTATGATTTGTACTTTATATTTGTTTGTTCATTTCCTAAAATGCCTTTACCTTTATTGGGGCATGAAGGTTTTTGTTTATTTTCTTTTAGCATATTCACATCTTAAAGTTTGTATTCTCTTTCCAGATAATTTTTAAACATTGGGTGAAATAAAGTTGAATGTTCATTTTCCCTGTTATTTCAGCATATTTAATATGACCATTTCGATTGTTTTTTTTTTTAGTATCCATTTTGAAAACAAATTAACTGCACACAGAAAGAGAGAGAGAGAGAGAGAGAGAGAGAGAGAGAGAGAGAGAGAGAGAGAGAGAGGCACACACATGTACATATACCGGCACCCAAACACACACATATCTGTTGTATTTTTGTTTTTCTGATCATTAGCCAGTATTGCAGTTACTATAACTTTATAGTAAATGTCAAAATCAGCAATATAAGTCCTCAACTTTGTTCTTGTACAAAATCATTCTATTGGAGAAACTGGGCTTAAAAATAACAGTTCCTTTTGTTATTTTGAATACTAATGTCACAAGTACCTATTATCTCTGAAATTTTATGAAATTACATGTCTTTGACTCAGATTTGATTAATATTAACATAAGGATAGACTTTAGGAGCGAAATTCCTTAAGCAGCTCTTTTTTTCACTTAATATTACAATATAAATGTCAAGTATTACATTTCATATTAAAAGACAGACTAAAACAGTGTTCAATTTAGTAAGACTAAAATAATATTAAATTTGAACATCATAAACTGGTCTTGAATAAGCTAAAACTATTCGTTTGCAAGCCTAAGTGATTTGACTGTTTTGAAATTTAGTGCATACATGCCAGGTGGAGATAAACGCTGCCCCGGTGCGTGAGTATTGAAAAAGAAATGTGAGTGCCTACGTGCTGCTATTGCAAAGGGTCAAACAGTGGTTGGGCTGCTAAGAGAGCATTGTGTGGGAATGTCCTGCAAGGGTAAACTGTCATACAGCGGTGGTCTGTGACTGTGGAGCATGGCGACCTCCTTTATCCAAAGCCCTTGGTTATAGTCTTGGTCTTGGACTATTTGGGAAGATACATTTCCCTTGGAAAAGGAGACAGGCTAACCTGTGGTGCTGTATTCCTGCTCTAGAGACCGCTGTCTGGAGAACATCAGTGGTTGGTAGAGAACATTTTGCTGGATGCATTTTCCACACCTGTTCCTCCTTGTAGAAGTCAGCAACTGTCTGCTCCTTCCTTCTCCCCTTTATTCTGTTGCTCTCAGCCATGCCTGACTGATTCCCTGAGGCTGAGTGTTCATTTTGGTGGTTGAAAATTGAATATCCCTTTCAGCTCACATATGAGTATGTATCTATTTGGCCATGAGAGCACAAAAAGAATGAATTTCATTGTAGAAATAGATTAAGAAGAACCAAGAATCAGCCATGTCTAATTATATATACCCATATATATATACACATATATATATATATCTCCATATATATCTATATCTCCATATAGATATATATCCATAATATAAACATTGGATAGAGAGAGGAATAAACATTATTGAAATAGCCAAGAAAACAACAAAAGTCATATGACTGAAAATCCATTAGTATGTTATCCCTAAGTATGAATAGTCTCAACTTGACAGATTGGTGAGTAGATTAATAAGCAGTACACTTTTCTCTACAAAGAAACATCTCACTGGCAAGACACAGTAAGTCTAAGACCACATGGGTGGAGGTCCGCTCCTATCAGTGGTACTTAAAACTTGCAGTTCAACTTGTGCCCATCTCCAAAGAGCAAAGGGAGGCACAGAAGTCAGTTGAAAGTGGGGCCCAGCTAGAGCACTCAAGGCCTACCTCTTGTGATTTATGTTACCCAAATGCACCCTATTTTTCACAACCTTCCCAGACAGTGCCCGCAGCTGGACAATAGATTTTCCGACATGAGCCTGTAGAGGAATTTCCCCCTAATTAATTGATTGGATAATAAAGAAGACAAGAAGCCAATTGCTTGGTGAAAAGGAGGCCGGGTCTTTCAGGTTCAGGAAAGGAAGAGGGCACACAGGAGGAAGGAAGTAGCAGCCATTTTTGTATTGTGAGCAGAGATCGAGTGAGAGGAACAAGATGTAGAGAACTGTTAGAGCTGGTGCTGGGTTCTGCCACCAGAAGATTTCTAACAAAATAGTTGATGAGTTTCAAATGATAGATTCCCCAACCAGTGGCTGTGTTATCTGTTGCTTCTAAACTAAGATTGTCTGGTGTTTTTCATTCAAGGAGACTCGGGTGGGCTGAATGGAAAGAATTAAACCAGGGTGGAATTCAGGCAGACTTTGGAACGAGAAGATTGGACAAGTACTGAGTTCCAGGTGAGGTAACTGCAGCAGAGTGCATGAGTGTGCCTGGAGCTAGCCTTAGGAATTTGGGTGTGTGGACTGGTTCAGCAGCAGCTGTCAGCCTGGGGGTTGTGGGGGGCATTGAGAGTGATCTCCGAGCTCTGGAGAAGCAGAGCCTGCATTTGTGGGAGAGGCATTGCCTAGGAGAAACATATGACCTTAGTCTCGAGCTATGTACTGGGCTGGGAACGGACTGAGACTGCAGGTGTGGGTGCCTAGCCGGCCTTAGCATAGATTGACCTTATAATTACACACTACATAAACCTGTAGGAAACATTTCAACAGTCAAGTCGTAACTAATGCCAAAGTCAAGATGTCAATCCTTGAGGCAAGAGTATTGCAAAATAATGTACTGCTCTGTGGTGGGGAGCTGTGAGGCCAGGGCAGGAGGAGAGAGCTACCTGGGAAGGGAAGCTTCGGGGAGAGGGCATTAGATGAATATATGCGAAGGGGGGCTTCCTCACTCTCACATTATTGGAGATTTAAAGGAAGCTTTTGTCCCCCAAAACATAAGAGGCAGACACGAGGGTAAATGCATACTTGTTTCAAGAACTGTCACTATTCAATCATCTCCAGTGCTAACAGTTGTAAGGAGCAGAGAAAGCCCCAAATGTGTGTAGTTTAGAGTGAACTTGTGCAGCTGACATGTGGTATGACCAGGACCCCAAAGCCTCACACAACAGGAGGAATGGGGAAACCTTTCCTCACTCTGGGAATGAGGTTCAGAGGGAAGTGGCAAAGCCTTCCTTCAGGTATCAAGTCCCACTGTTGGCAGTGGGTGTGGAAAATGCCCACCATGGCTTCCCTCTCCCTGGATGTTTACCTCCCAAAGACAGTTCCCTTACAGAGGCCTGAAGACAGCCAAATTGGTCTTCTTGATCTGGCTGTATCTGGTGAACCTTGCCTGTGTACTTCTGTCTAATAAATGTGCTGAACATCCAGGGTGCTGTGGTTTCTCCATCAGAAAACTCAGTCCATCTGATCTCAGCTTTCCTGTCTGTGTCTGTGTGTCTGTCCTTTATTCATGTCTCATTGCCTACTGCCCAATCCAAATCTATAGAGTCTGGGCAAAGGTTGCCAGCACCCAATTAATACACCCACTTTTCTGTGTTCTCCCCTGCCCATATCTCTACTGTACATTAAAAAAGTAACTGTTCATATTTTTTGTTTTCTTTTGAAAAGGGAATCACACCTTGATGATAGTTAACGTCAGTTAATAATGCCTAAATGTAAGTCAGAGGAACTTTAAAAACAGACTTATTTCCTCTTTAAAGTTAGTTATCATGTGTCTAGGGAGGTGGTGCGCAGCCTGTGGTGTGTGTGGAGGTGGACAACCCTTGGAAGTTAGTTGTCTCTGTCCTGTGCCCGCAGGCTTGTGGGAAAGTGACTTTAGTTGTTGAGTCATCTGATCAGCCTGAGTGTCCTGTTCTCTTGGCCCCATCCCACTGCACGTGAAGTGTAGAAGGCATTTTTAGGGATAAAATTGGCTTCACAGCAGGCAATGATACCTCACCAGGCTTCACAACTGAATTTGAGGAGAGGTAATACTAATGGCTTCTGAGCAGATAGCACCAGGGGCTTCTGCCCTGAGCTCTGTGCCACTGTGCTAATTGGACCTCTCCTCTCCCCTTCCTTGCCTCTACAGTTCTAAGTCCGGAGGCTAACTGCCTACAAACACTTGACAGCGAATTTTCCAGTTTCTCATGATACTTGGAGCTGGTAAATTAACTGTTCTTGGAGGGTCTGTATTTTGTGACCAAATCACGGACATGACTGTGTATTTAATTAAACAGGTCCTACAGTTTGACTCATGTTAAATACTGGAAGGAGAGCCTGAAACTCCTGAGCCCAGTTTAGGATTATTTCCTGGGGCTCTGATGATGTGCTTGCCTTGTTCTTCCTTCTGCTTGCTTTGACAGTATGATGGATTTTAATTGGCTTCTGCAGACTAACAAAGATCATCATGCAGGAGAAAGTCTGGGTAAGAGAGATTATGCTTCCTCTGCAGGTCCGTATATCTTTGAACATCCAATTCAAGTGTCTGGCAGCTGAAGGGAAAAATAAGTCTTCCAGGACAGAAAGCAACTTCTCAATTCCATCTATGTTCCCCCTTGAAGGGCTTCACACTATGTTTCTCAGAGATATGAGGAGAAAGTCTTATTTTGAGAAGAAATTTGGTTTGCAAAGAAAAGCCAGTACCGAGGAGAATTTAGACACTCAATGGCCAAAACTCAAATTTCTAATACTATCTGAGCAGTTTCCAAGTGTGAGTACTGTGGAAAACGTGTACCTCACAAACTCTCCTTGCACTTCAGTGTGTGCTCTGGAGAATGAAGCACACTGTAAAATGTTTGCTGATCCATTGGTGTGAATCTCGGTGGGGTGTTGTCAGGGGATGGAAGTTGTTTTTCTAAGGATCAGCTATGCAACATTCTCTGGCCAGAAATGCCTCTGTACATGGAGATCTAAGCTACGTGAGCTCAATGACCCTGGGGTCTGTAACTCAGTGAACACAGAGATGTGGTACCCTGGAGTAATTAAATACCAGTCCATATAGAAAAACTGCTCCATACCACAGACACAGGGGGCAGCACTGATGTCCTGATAGACTCAGTAATGTCTGTTCATGGGGGAAAATGATATTATGACAGTCTGTGCAGTGCCTGATTATGTTCATATGACATTCTTCAAAGGTTTCACATGCCCACTCTCCCTTTCAAGAAAGGGATCTTGATACTGCCTGGACTTAGAAATCCCATTTTGATAGACAGCAAAGTACAAGTAACAGGGTGCCACTTGGAGACACAGCATGAAAGGCTGGAGTTAAATCAGCTATGAAGAACAAAATTATTTCCTTTTCAAGAAATATAGATGGAACTGAACATTATCATGTTATGTGAAAGAAATCAGACCCAGAAAGTCACACACTGATTATTGCCTATGGCTTGTAGAATCAGCTTTTAAAATGTAACACAACCCCTCTCCCTGTCTTTGTCTCTGTCTCCCTATCTGTCTGTCTCTGCCTCTGCCACTCCTTCTCCGTCCCTCCTGTCTGTCTCTCTTTTACATAAACATGAACGTGCGCGCACACACACACATACACTCTCTCTGTCTCTCTCTGTCTCTCTCTGTCTCTCTCTTTCTCTCTCTCTCTCTCTCTCTCTCTCTCTGAAGAAAAGAAGAAGGCGAAAATTTCAGAAGAGAAAAGAAGCTAGCAGAAGGAAGCCTGGAGGTAGGCGAGGATACTAATATGCATGCCCAAAGTGGATAAGTGGATGATAGATAAAAATGTTGACACAAAACATGTTATGGTGCACAGTGAATATATACTAATGAGATTTGTTTAAAGCAACGCACCCCAGGATACGCTTGTCCAGAGGGTCTTAGGTAGCTCAGGTGGAGGATGAATGATGCATTTCCATTAGAATATCCAGGAAGCCATGTTCTAAGCCAGGAGTCAAGATAGGCTGTAAAGCCAACTTACACATGTACAGAAGTAGTCTGAGGTTAGACTTGAGTGATGTATGTTAGTATAGATATTTTCCCAAATCCTTCAGGTATTTCACCTCAAATCAGTAAATTTATTGGTCTGAAATTATTTTTCAATATAGTTGTGCAACGTTTCAAAGCAGAATAGTGATATGTTTGACACTAATTCAAATTAACGCAAGTGAGGGAGTAGGAACATGGCCTAGCCAATGACTGAGTATCTTGAAACCTTGAATCAACATGAGGATGTTTAATGTGGTCCAACCTGGGGCTCCTGTTCAGTTACTTAATTCCCACTAAAAAGAGGAGACTTTTGTTTCCTGCCCTCTGTTTGCTGGATTCTCTACTGTTGGTATACAGTCCTTTCCCTTTCCCTCCCACAAATCATTTGAATAGTGACTGAGTAAGGATGGGTAAAAGTGTTCAAGGGGCTAACTGGTCCTAGTTGGACAATTTGTATAAGGAGTCTGAAATCCACACTTTGTAGTGTTCAGGAGCATGTGGGCTTGTTGACAAAAACAAGGCTGAGAAGAGCAGTGGTCAGAGGATCAGCAGGCAACCGTGGGCCTAGGTGTGCCTGAGTAAGGGTGACCGATGAGGGACTAATATCCTGCCTGAATGTTAGTGTTCCAAGACTGAAGGAGATTTCCAACTGTCTGTCAAGAGTGGTTATTACTGCTTCCAGAAAGTATACAGAGCTCAAGTCCAGAATTAACTTGAAGATGGATATTCAGAGTGAACTGCTTGGAGAGCTTCTTCCAGATTGCAGAGTAGACAGAATTTAGGATTTATGGAAAAATAGCCAAGCATCTTTAAATCAAGAGATAAATGGAGATTTGTCCACAATTACGCAAACTGACCTACAGCCTTTGCCAGAATCTTCTCAATCGTGTGTGTGTGTGTGTGTGTGTGTGTGTGTGTGTGTGTGTGTGTGTAATCAGAAGGGACTTTCTGGAGGAGGAATCAGAAGAGAAACTTCAGGCCCCGAGACCAAGGAAGAAGCATCATCTTCCCTCCATGGGGAAAGTAGTGAAAGCCACAATGATGGGACCCTGGTATTTGGTCTGGGGACATCATAGCCATTGTTCACATGTCACCGAATATTTTGGAATAAAGACTAGGATTCATTATTGTGATGGAAACATAAGAAGATAAATTAGTAGTAAAAGAAATTAAGACTACTGGTGATTAATGGTAAAAGGTAAAAATGGTAAAAATTGAACCCAGAGCCTTGTACCATTAAACAAATGTTCAGCCAAAGTTTTAATCTTCTAAGGAGATTTATTTCAAAGGAGGCAGAGAAAGTATGCAGTTATGTTTTGTAAAGTAAATGATATAAAAAACGGGAGGTCACAGGGTTGCAAACAGCAGGGGTCTGTCTGAACTTCTACAAACAGTAGAGGTCTGTCTGAACTTCCTGCCAGCTGAGAAGACTGTCTTGAGCAGAGCTTTTCCTTTGGTTTAGGGTTTTCTGAAGAGTTCCTTCGTCAAGGCTGGATGCCCAGTTCTGACAGGCCATAGCAATTAAACCTGATATAGCAAGCTGTGTTCTGGATGGTGGGTCCTAGCTGAGCCACTTTGAGCTGCATAATCAGATGCCCACTACCTAGTTAGCGCTGCAAGAGTCAACGTCCAAGCAGAGAAAAGAGACACCATCAGATACTTAAATAGAATGGAATGTGTCATCTTACTTTTAAAACCCTTAGCAATAAAATAAAACATGGGTTTTGCAGACATTGCTGGAAATACAGACATAACTATTACTGTTTTTATTACAGACACAATTATTACTGAGGCAGTTTTCATTACAAGTCGGTTTGTTTCATTGTGAGTGGGTTTTGTGCCTAGAATATTCTCCAAAAGTGCGTGAGCTGAAAGCTTGGTCCACAGCTGATGGTGCCATTGGAAGAGAGGACTAGGTTTGCTTTATTCTATCTGTCCACCATGTTGTTCTGCCTTGCCCAGAAAACAATGGACCCAACTAATGATGGGCAGACAGCTCTGAAAGCATGACCCAAACTAAAGGTTTCTCTCTGTAACTGATTCCCTCAGGTACTTTGTTACAGTGGCAAAAATCTAGCACAAGGAGGACTTACCAGTGCAGAGCGAGTTCCAGGCCGTACCTGTAACAGTTACTAAGGTTTCACTGCTTTGTTTTGTTTTTTCCTAAATACTGGAGAGCGGGGAGGAGGACTCAGCATGCCTCTTTCTTCCTTTGCATAGCCTCCCTCAGGACTCTGGGATAGCTGTTGTGAAGAGAGTGGTGCAGGCATCAAACATGAGTCTGAAACCCAGTCCTCACGTGTATCTCCGTTGCAGCCTTCTATCTGCTGCTTCTGCTTGAGAGAGAGAGAGAGAGAGAGAGTAGCCTGGAGTTGCTGATGGTCTCTCATTGGGCCCACCATGTGTAGGTCCATCTTGTCAATATAATAGAGAAGAACAATTCTGCTTAACGAGCTGCTTAATGCTCTGGATCTGTTCATTTTCAGATTCATTGCTTGTATCCTGGAACCCACTAGAAGGGAGAATTTGAGGGGATGTTGTCTTTCATTCTGCCACAGTCTGACCTCCTTGGTGATTCTTCCTCCCCGGAGAGACAAACCTACAACAATCCTGTTTGTTTTGGATGTCGCTGAATGAAAAAAAAAAAAAGAAATAAAAAAAAAATGAAAAAGGAAAGGATATGAGTAATTCACAGGTATCGTGGAGAAGAAAGTTATTGTGGATAAAAGGGAGAACATAGCCAGGGACAGGAACATCTAGAATAGTCCCAAGTGAACATGGAGAGACTGAGCTAGGCCATGTGAGGAGAGAAATGAGGAGAGAGGGGAGAGGAAAGTGGGGCCACCAACCAAGAGAGATCGCTTGGGCCAAGAGAATTGTCAAGAGGGTAGACCAAAAGGACCAAGTAACCGAAATGTCTGAATTATATATGGTAGGGTGACTGGATGAAGGGCGGCCCTGAGCTGGAGGGTAGGGTAGGGGCAGGGTATGCCAGCCACACTCTGTAATTGGTAGAGACTGAGAGAATCAGGGAGAAACTGCCAGTATCCGCTTTGATGTTAATGAGTACCTCAGTTAACCATTTGTCCTGTGTTTGAGACCTAGCTTTCCTACCACGGAAACCTTGCCATCACATCTTCCTGTATCCTGTGGAGATGTGGCTCCTAAACTACCCTGACCTCTGAGGACCTTGGCATCCCCTATTTTCAGCTAGCTGTTCTATGTCCCATGGCACAAATTCTGCGAATCCCATTCCTCCATTTATGACAGCTAAAGTTATTTTTCCCTGATTGAACTGTCACTAGCAAAGAGTCCCCACTCTGGAGACCTATATAGATATAGGAGACCTATATAGGAGACCTTTAATCTGTAATCTAATACAACTTTTATTTTGGAGGCTGACTCTGGTGTTTGCCCGGAAGTCCCTAAGGAAAACTTCTGTATTGTTCCTGAGTCACTCAGGTGCTGAGCATATGGAGGTAACGATGTGCTAGCTAAACTCATTGTAGTTTACCCACTTTTGCAACAGCCCCTTGAAGCCAGAAAAGGCTGAAGCCAAATGCAACCCTCGGGAGGTTTCCTTTGCTTTGGCAGGGAAAGAAGGGCAGATCAAATTTGGTAGTTGCAATAAAATTTTGAAAAGCTTTCAAGTACCAGCATCATATTGCCTAGGAGAAATGTGCAAAACTGGTTTTAAAAAATATCTTACAGATACCCAAGGTGGGTATGATATACCTGAGTAAATTGTTTGGCTTTTGTTGTCCTGGGTGTGCTGTTTTTAGTTACTTCGTTCTAAGTAATGTAAAGCAGCCGTGTTTATCTGATTTTCAATAACACAATGGTACACTAAATGCTTGCTCGATAAACAAATAAATTATAGTTTAGTTACTGGAAACTAAGTACCGATTGATTCAGAGGGTTCTTTTTTGTTTGTAAAGAATTAAGGAGATCTAGTGTTTGGCACTTAATTCTTGGTAAAGAATTGGATGGGAATAATCAATAATTAAGTATTTGCAGGCTTACTCTTCAAAGACATTCCCTGTAAACCCATCAATTTGCAAAATTCTTTTTTTCTTTTTAGCATTCAGCAAACCCGTTGACAGCCTTGGATATGCAGATTGTTGTTGCAAATGAATGCTATCAAAGTGCTTACATTAGGCATAAATTCTAGATTTGAAATGTAAGAGTGAGACCTGTTCACTCTGACACATTTTAGAATTCCTGAGTTTTCTGTATCTAATTCCCTAGATGCTCAACCATTCACTGCAAAACTTGGGAGCCTTGAAGCTAGGCATCTAGTGACAGTCTCTGCAGGTTACCTCATGATACTGGGAATGAGGAAATATGGATGCTATCAATGCTTTTACACTGATGATTTTCTTAAGGGAACATGCTCTACGTTTTCATTGACTTTGCATCTTCCATAGAAATGGGTTGCACTGAATGTGCAGTTATTTAGGAAATAACTGTAATATTTCATGTTTAATGAATAATTGTGACCTTCCTTAGTTCTGTGCTGTAGCCATCAAAGTGTGATAAGTACTGAGACAAGAGAGCACCTCTGCTATTAAAATCAGGCTGAGATCTCACTCTTTTGACTAGTCACCAGAACAGCAGAGCCTAGAATGTGCCGTCTACAAAATGTGGGAAAGACTGCATAAGCTACTCAAGTCTCTATGTCTCTATAAAATAAGAATAATTTACAGTTCATGTTTCACTGGCTTTAAGGATGAAATTCAATAATTCATATGAAAGTCATATGAATTATAGAGAACAAAGCCAATAGGATGAGGTATTATTAATGTGAGAGTCTAGACACATCAACAAACATGAACCAGTATGTATTTGTGAATTCTTCAGATTTTGTTAACTTGAACTTTGGGGTTGTCTGTCAGCTCCTTTTTTACTCTGATGGTGTTTTATTGAGTCTGTTGCCAGCATGGATGACTTTCACCATGACAATTTGCATAGAAACATGATGACAATTGAGACAGGAGGAGGTGGGCCCTAACCTGCCAGACATGTCTGTCTATGCAATTATCTAATGGAGGGGCTCCCATTGACCCAATTGTTACTCTCTCAGCTAAAAGAAGGCGAAAAATGTTAACCAGTTTAAAAAGGTAAAGAAAGGGCATAAAATGTTATAAAATTCTCTAGCAATAGTAAAGATTTATCAGCTTCTTATTTAACAATTTTTAATGTATGGCACATTTGTTAGTTTTTATTTTCTTTGAAATTATAATTAATAAACTTGGAACTACCACAAGGCTCCACCACAAAAATATAGCTCAAGACTTCATGCTAAAATTGCACATATAACTTTGGAGCAACAAGATTTGGGGTAATTATAAGGAGTGATTCTCCCAGACTTATCAAACAAATGTAGCAAATGTATTATCTATCACTAACAATAATTACATTCTTATTGTGTCTTCTACATGCCAGGTACTCATTACATAAAATGCTCCCAATTGTCTATTTATTTGATCAGTGCTGTTTACAAATGGCTGAATTAGCCATATATAGAGAGAAGTTTTATGTAACAGATACTCAATTGCCTGAGTTCATGAAGATATTAAAGTACAACCTCATACAAGCCATTTACACTTTCTGAGTTTTTATTTGTCTGGTAACTGAAAGTAATAACAAGTAACATGCATAACAGACACATTTAGTTCATGTCCTGAGACATCTGAGACATGGTCATGGTCAGAGCAGGAATAACTAAAGGACAGAGAACACACACAGAGGTCAGAGGATAGCTTAAGGGAGTTACGTCTCTCCTTCTACAATGTAAGTTGTGGGGATTCACAACATCTAGCTTGGTTGGTGGCAAGCTTGTAATTAAGTGGCTAAGCTCGCACTCTAAACTACTGAGTCATCTCACTGACCCTAAGATTGCTATGATTCCTCCTAAAAGTGTCTCCCAGTGATCACTAGTCATCAATTACATGTGACCATTTTGTCTTAGGAATGAATGAGCTGTGCCTCTGACAACAAGAATGACCTATGTTCTTCAGAGTTGCATTCCTAGCACCCTGTTTTTGAAATCTGGACCAGCCCACTGAGTGCACTGCCACATACCTGAGGATATTCTCATGCTTAATGCTGTAGTCTCCAGCTTGCTTCTATGCCTGATCTTGCTCACCGAGCTTGACATTGAAAAGAAAATCTTTAAGACATCCGTTTGGTATAAGGCCCATCCTGGAAGCTCTGAGTTCTCTGTTTTCAACTAAAAATAATGGAGCTTCAAATACGTAAAAGATGACTGAGGTGAGCTAAAGCAAACTGAAACTTTGTCTTATTTTGACAGTTTGTGCAGATTATGTAGTTATCAATGCAGTAGGGGTAGCATGGGGAAGCACATAAATAATGATGCTTGCAAAATTGAGAGCCCTTCTGGGTGCAAGCTGTAGACTTGTATGTAAATGGAAGGCTCAGCCTGGATGCTTGCATGCACCATGTATAACAGGAGAGAATGGGGCTGCTGGGGGCAAGCTCATTCGCAAGCCTGTCTGTGTGGGGAGATCCATTTCCAGGAAACTCCCTTATTGTTCTAACATTCTCAGGCTACACATGGTTAAAATATACTTAATGGGACCCATCAGAGTTACTGTTCAAATGAAGCCCACCCCACACCAATATTCCAAACTGTTTAAATGCAGAAGTAGGGAATGTGACAGATAAAGCCTTAATTGTTCTGATGTGGAGACTGCCACTGTCACTGGTAAGAGGGAGCCATGATGCTGCCAGAAAACCCATCCATTCTTGTTTTGCATTCACCCTTGAAACTGGCCCAGTGGGATGATCCTTTCTCTATTTATGAATAGAAACAGCTTGAACATTGCAGGCAACACAGGATTTCTGTGGTCACTCCTGAGAACATGTTCTCATTGCATAACAAATCATGTGATGACTTCACTGCTGCCGTTGAACGCGGTTTGCTCTAAAGAGCACACAAAGCCTGACAATGACCAAGTGTTACCAAGCTCTTCTTTCTCTGGGCTAGAGACCAAGGCAGAGACAGACTCTCCTGCTAGAGTCAGTGTCCAAAAGGAATAACAAAGAAGAGAGAGAAGTAGGTTGCTGTCACTAGACTCCCAAGATCAGGGTTAGGCTGATGCTCTTTGGTTCCTTAAGTAAACTCTTGGGACCTTTCCTTCTGGACCTCACTGATACTTACCCTCTTGATGGGCAGGACCTCTCCTACTGCCCATTTCTAACCTGCCTCCACTGCCTCTGACTGGCTACCTGTGGAGCTCCTCTTGCCCTTCCAAGCCACCTTCTTAGGCATTTGTTTACTTCTGGATCCTGGAGTGAAATGACTCTTTTCAACAATAAAACATGAATAGCAAGTTTACCACAGCTGTTTGAGACCAGGAAGACAGCTCCATAAATAAAGATGCTTGCAGGCAAGTCTGAGGACCTGAGTGAGTTTCAGCTCCAGAATCCACATGGTATAGTGAGAAAATGGGTACCTGAAGTTATAGTCTGAGTTCTACATGTATTCATGGGTCTCATCTTCCATAAAATAAATAATATAATTAAGAAATTTAAAGTCCCAAACAATTTTGAGGTGGAACATGCAAACTAGACATATCATAAATCAACAATAAATAGACTAAGGGACACTATCCAGCAAGAGGTGAGGCATTACAGAAGGTAATGGTGAAACCTCTCTGGGTTTCACTTCCTTCATAAATGGCTCTGTCTGCCTTTCCTGTGTTTGGTTGCTTTCTTGTCATGTGTGCTGGTGTTGACTAGAAGGTTGTGAGTAATAGCAGATAGGCTGGGAAAGCTTTCTCAAGGCCAGTCAGTGTGCTCTGACCTTCCTTGAGCAAAAGGGCTGGAAGAGTTAGCATGTGAGGAGACAGAATGGCTCATCATGGCACTGTGGGTCAACACTGCCGAAGGGGGCTGTGAGGGAAAGGTGGAAATGGGTCCATTCTAGATAGAGAAGAAGCTGACACGTGGAGAAGATGGGTTTAATGCCCATGTGTGCATCCAAAGCCCCACCTGGACAAACTTGCTCTTTGCTCTGGTGGCTTATGCTTGCTACCCAGTTAGCTGTTTGCTTTAGTTTGCTCTAGGTCACTGGATGGCAACTGTTGAGATACAGATTTTTGGGATGCCTTCTATGAGACTCAACTTTTATAAAATTATTTTGAAACCAATGAAGAAAATACTGAGTGGGCTGATGGGAACAGGAGGCAACAGAAAAAAATGGGATCCTCAGGAGCAAGATCCTCTTCAGTAAAACTGCAAGCCTCTGTTCTTCAGGCTGTTCCGTGTTCACGAGTCCTCAGCCAACGGGTGGTGTTGACAGCACCTTGGGATCATCTACTTCAGGCTCCCCAAACCCTTTAACATGCCTCCATGCATGTGGTTAGGAGGCTTCAAATCCTTTCACTATTGGGATGTAAAGATAAGGTCAAGATCAGCTGTCTCTTCCAAGAAAGACTTCTCCTTACCCACTCTCTCCTTCTTTGTTGTGCTTACCGGTTAGCTACCTGGCTAAATTTCACTAAGGCAGATGCCAGTCATTCAGTGTCTTCACGACTGATTGAACTCTGGTGTACATTGTCCCAGTGTTGCCTCAGTACAGCTCAAGGCCCAATTTTGTCTTAGCTGGGCAATCTCCTAAGTATGACAAAGCAGATCAATAGTCCTCCCTTCCTAAGACAGGTGCTACCACTGATTAGTTCATATCTGTTTCCAGACATCCAACTTTACTGTTCTTTTCTTCAATTCTTTCACAGAGCAGCAGTGGAGGCCCCAGGATCAAGAGCAGTCACCTCAGTGACAATACTGCCATGACTGCTATCACCTCTAAGGTCTAACAAATTTGCTTTTAGCTGTGGTTTGTTTCTATAATAAATCTACACTGCTCCTTTAAGTCAGGGAAGAGGTTAGCTAAGGGAAGTAGACAGGCTCAGTTGAGATTCTACACACACACAGACATACACACACACACACACACACACACACACACACACCTGCATGCACATGGCTTTAGAAGATGAAACAGGGTCACTGGAAATCTTTGTACAGTAGTCATTGCTGCTGCTGCTGCTGTTTATGCTGCTCTGTGGAGACAGGATTTCTGCTTTCACAGAGAAGTCTCAGTTTTCTCTTTCAAAGTTTTTTAGCTGATTGGCCAAGGCCTCTTGCATCACGGAGAACCATCTCTTTTGCTTAATCTCAATTGTTGATATTAACTACTTCTGTCAGACATCATCTGAAGTTCTTCAGTTTACATTTGGTTGACTATAGGACACAGTGGCCCAGCCAAGATCACACCCTGGAACTGGAATTTTAGAAGTCCTTCCAGGAGTACACTTAGTGTATGTGTACTTTTCTATGTATATATTACACTTCTGTTTAAAAGCTTCTAAAATGTGTTTATATTTTTACCCTGTCTACAACCTAAATTAGAGGTCAATAGGCAGAGATTTCTCCTGAGACTTGAGAACTCTGGGTTTTATAAAAAGACTTCTGTGGCTATAGCTGGACTTGGTGGGTGGACTCCAGGGACTCCTCAAGCAAGTGTGAGGAACCAGAGGAAATCTGAATTCACCGTATAGTTTTCATAATACAAATATTCTAAAAATATATTCTAAATTAATAATATTGTTAACATTGTCTTAGGAAATAGTGACTAGTTAAACACATACTCATTGTAGAAGCCCCAACATGAAATCTGCTCTACTCTAACATACCTTCAAGTTAGCCTTTAATTCTTATTCTTTCTCATACAGTTCACAGACAGCTCTGGATATAATTAGAAGTGACTAGCCACCTTTAGAAGATCAGTCGCATACCTGATCTTCTATGATACTACTATGTCTGAGACATTAATCACATCACAATGGAAAGTAAGCATGTGATATTATCAAGGCCCAAATGGTGCCTGCTTGTCCAGCTACAGTAGAGAATCTCAGAGTTCACTGCAGCAATGGCTGGGGTTCTCAGAGGTGCTGCCTCCATTTTGAACAAAATTAGCCCTGGCTAAATGCAATGTTTGGTCAAAAATAAACATATTTAAGTATAATACTAGAAATGTTCAAATTGTTTTCAAGTAACTTAACTTTATCCCAGAACAAAGCTGAAGGATACTTGTGAGTATAACAATAGCTGGCTCCAGGGAGCCATTTTTTTTTTATTAACTTGAGTATTTCTTATATACATTTCGAGTGTTATTCCCTTTCCCTCCTCCCCCCTCCCCTTCCTTATGGGTGTTCCCCTCCCTACCCTCCCCCCATTGCCGCCCTCCCCCCAACAATCACGTTCACTGGGGGTTCAGTCTTAGCAGGACCAAGGGCTTCCCCTTCCACTGGTGCCCTTACTAGGATATTCATTGCTACCTATGAGGTCAGAGCCCAGGGTCAGTCCATGTAGAGTCTTTGGGTAGTGGCTTAGTTCCAGGGAGCCATCTTATCACAATTGCCCGTAAATAATTAGCTCATAACCATGAGTTAATATGTCTCATTGACTTGAAAAAGCAAATTGATTTAAGCTCTACCAGAGCTGCCATAGGTGTTAGAATCAATAGACAGGGCATTAAAACAGTTGCTATAACTGAATACATTTTTTGAACAAAATAAAGACAGAGAAGTCATAGACTGAGCTTTTTAGATAAAGGAATTACAGTGTTCAGGGCAAAAATAAACCTAGGGTGAAAGAGTTGGTAAATAAACAAAGAAAATCATAAGCTCTGCATGACCTGGGGAGATGACTTAGTTGGTAAAGTGCTTATTGTGTAAAGGTGTGGACCTGAATTCAGTTGACATCCCCACGTCAAAGCTGAGCTTAGCAGATCACCCCAGGGCTGGTGGCCAAAGACAGATAAAACCCTGGGGCTTGGTGACCAGCCAGGCTCAGTGAGACATCCTATCTAAAAATATAACTAAAGAACAATTGAGTAAAGATATCTCCTGTAGACTTCAAACTTCTACACATATGCACACAGGTACCCACATGTACACATGTGAACCCGTATCACATGAACACATATCATACACACACACACACACACACACACACACACACACACACACACACACACACACACAGAGCAGTGACTGGTGTTACAACATGAAGCAACTTAAATGTGTCTAATGAGTTCATAAAGGAGTAGAGAGAGAAATGGAGACAGAAGATTGTATCTGGTGATATAGTAATAAAAAATTTTCAAATTTGAGAATATCAGAATTTGAGTAAATCAGTTCCAATGATTTCAATGAACTTCAAGCAGGTTAAAAAAAAAAAAAACCAGCTAGGAAATGATGTCAAGCAAAATCAAGTTGTTTGGTGGTAACTCTTGAGACATTCTTAAACTTAGCACTGGCCTTTCCAGTTTACACACCCCTTTTCTAGACACCCCGTTTTCAGAATCCTGCAGAACAGTGACACATTTGTCAAAACTGTTTAATGGACCGTGTGACATCACTCTTAGCTGCACTCAGGGTTGGCATAAGGGTAACTTGGTGTTATTGGTACAATATTCCTTCCTGGAGGCTGAATAATATGCCATTGTTCATATATTTGGGCCTTTATTCATTCTGTGTTGTTCCTATCATTAGTAAAGGACAGTTACCAAAAATCTCACAGTTGTCATATGCTCTGGATTAGAGTGCTCAGTGCTTTCTTATACAATCAGCTATTTGGAAGGACCTTTTGGTGATGTGTATAGCCTCTAGGCTGTGATTTCCTTTTTGTTTCCTAATCTTATATCATTTACTCCGTGTTTTCTTCTAAGGAAGATGTGGATTGGGTATTTATTTTCTCTGCCCTGCCCACCATCTTTTTATTTCCCATCGCTCCTGTACCCCAACTTTCTTTTGTCTTTAACATGTCGATTGATTGCCTGAGTTGCCCTTTCTCCTTTCCTTACAGAATGTTTAAAAGTGACGTTTTAAATATGGAGTGTTGTTGTTTAGATCTCGGCTCGCGCCCGGATAAAGCACACCAAGCCAACATAGTTCCATGTGGAAAGGTTTAGTGAGAGAAGAAGAGGAGAGGAGAGGAAAGGCCGGCCATGAACACGTGGAGGGTTGAGGAGAGAAGGGACAGAGACAGAGGAGAAGAGCAGGGAATAACAAGGAGCAAGAGGGAGCAGAGGGGGCAAGCAGTCCCTTTTACAGTGTCGGGCACAGCTGGCTGTTGCCAGGCAACTGTGGGGCGGAGCATACCTGGCTGTTCCCAGGTAGCTTTGGGATTGGAACTTAGTCAGAATACCAACATGGAGTATGGGTATCTCTGGTAACATTTATCCATTGCTGTCTTGTTGCTTAGACTTTCTAAATGTTTCCTAGCAACAGTTTACTTAGACTTCCTAAAATCTGCTAGCAACATCACCATGAATGTTGAAGAACTGAAAAGGCACCAAACACTGTTCTGAACAGTGGGAACACAGGACTTGAATTATCAATATTTCAGCAAAGTCTTTTATTTTTATGTATTTTTGATTCTTTTATTTTACTTATTACTTTACATCCTTCCATTGCCCCCTTCTGGTCACCTCTTTCCACAACCCCTCTCCCACTCCCCTTCTCCAGAGAGTGGATGGGTGCCTTCAAGACTCTTCATGGTTAGGCACTTCCTCTCCCACTGAGGCCACAAAAGGCATCCTAGGTGGAAGAATATCTCCCATGTACTCCAATTATTTCTGGAAAGTCTGTATTCAATCTTGGATGATTAAAACTTTTCATGCCTGTCATCTGTCCAAAACATCTTGAAGGTGTGAGTAGGCGTTTCCTGCTCACCAACATTGTCCAGACTCATTAGTTAATATTTTGAAAGAGAGGGTTGGGGATTTAGCTCAGTGGTAGAGTGCTTGCCTAGGAGAGCTCAGACTCTGCAATCTCAAAATCTGAAATCTCTTCAAAAATAAAACTTGCCCTTTGTTTCCTGATTTTCAAATGTGCTTCTGCCCACAGAATGGCTGGGGACTCGCAGCTCATGATTGGAGTTGGTGGGACACGGGCCCCCAATGGAGTGGCCTCTGAACAGGTAGATGAAATATTCCTATTCTTGGTTGTGCCAGTCTAGACACAGGAGGTGGAATTCATTCTTTTTCAGAAATGGAGTGTGTTTGAAGGGATCACCCAGGCACAGATGAGGGCCTGACAAACACTTGGAATTTAAGTGTAATCATAAACTGTGCAGACAGGTGAATCCCTGAGTATGTGTGGTCCTCAGTAAATATCTGTTGTTGACATGCATATGTCATGTCAAGGGCCATAGCCCTAGACTCATGGAAAAATGGCAGCCTTCACACCTCCACTCCTCTGAGGTGAGTCCCTATAGGAAGGCAAAGCCTTCAAGCTGCTGGTGCTGATAGTGAATAAGAAAAATGTCCACTGTTGGTATCAAGAACCACTTTCGCCTCCAGCAGTGATGTCACCTGCAAGCTACAGGGACCTGCACATCTGTTGCCATGACAATGGGCATATACTCCAAGAATACATTTGGTCCAGCTCCCACCTTTACCTGGGAGTAATTTTGTCAAAGTTTAAAATAAAAGGCAGACCCTTCCTGCCCCCTTCCTCTTTTTCTTCTTTCTCTCTTCCCTCCCTTGTCTCCGTCATCTTCAATAAACCTCTTCCACTTGGAACAGTATTGGCCTGGTGTGATCTATCTGGATGCAAGCCATGATTCTATCACAACATTGTGCCAAAACCCAAGATTTCCTCATGGCTATGACCTCAGGCAGAAGCTGTTGAGGAGGTCCCAGTGACAGGCGGGACCCGGCACCCTCCGAGCTCCAGGCTAACACTGATAGCTGGCTGCTTCCCTCTGCACCCCCTTGCCACTGCTGCGGCAACCACTGCGTCTTCCTGGCCCAGAAGAGACTGAGTTTCTGCCGCCATCCTACCACCACCACGCATGGATCCGAGTTGCAGTCATGGTTGCTGCATCTTCCTGGTCACAAGGGGCCCAGCTACCACCTCTCCCGCCAGTTGCTCAACCACCACTGTGGCTGGCCACCGTGGGATTCACAGACTTCCATCACGTGAGTTGCTGCTGCAGTCACAGGACATACAGACTTCTCTAGGTCAACTGTTGCCAGCCATGGCCCACCACATAGGTTACTTAGTCAGACAGGCGCACACCAACCATACGGTTTCGCATTTCCTGAGACCAGACTGCTAAAATTCTCGCACAAACATCAGCAGATTGATAAGTTTTTTTCCCCTCCAGTTTGCAAGGACCCCTGATTTTCCTAACAGGGCCTGACCAGCCTTTGTGGGGTAAGGAATTGAAGCTTTACAGCCACAGTCCTTATCACCAACCTTCTAGCTGACGTACATGATAAGACTTTGACCCTTGGGGGAATATCCCCTCGAAAACGGCTCTGGTACCTCTCCCCCTTCCTGGCTCTTGTAGCCGTTTAGAAATTCCAAGGCCTGGTTAGGTATGCTTTCTGGTGAGTCCGGGACTCACCGTAGATAGCCTCTAGAGGGCCTAAGTGATGAGTTAGACATCTAGCCTGGCAGAAATTTTGTTGCTGAAATTATTCTCAGGATGCCAGTACAAATAATTCAATAACTCCCCAATGAGTAACTTGTTGTCTTCGAACTTATCTCCAGGATCCTCCTAGAAATGTCTGGGATGTCTCCTAGAAATTTTCAAATCTCTGAAGTTAACACCCTTCTTGAGGGCATCAAAACTAATACACTCTACAATAAGGTCTGGATCCAGGACCCATTAGATAATGGCTCCAAATGGCCACCTAATGGCACACTAAATCCAATAATCTTATGGGATCTTCACACATACTGCCAGCAGTCTGGTAAATGGAAAGAGATTCCCTGTGCCCAAGCGTGTACCTAGCTTCACTCCAATCCCTCCCTTTCACTCCGTCAGCTACACTCAACACCACTGGATTAGACATGGGCTTCTTGTCCTCCTCCTGCTGTTCATTTCCATCTGGAGATTCAAGAAACACCCACAGATAACAGTCTTTCCAAATAGTGTCAGGAGACTGCCAGATGCCAGGAACTGATCCAAATTGCTGCCATCCCTGTATCGGTTATTCCATGTAAATATTATGGTCTCTTTACCTGCTTTCTCTTTGACCAGCAAAGGATGATTGTAAAACATGGCCAGACACATACGGGTGCTGCCCGTATTGGTATTTCCATATACATATGCTAGGATCACAGACCAATCACTTATTCTATTAACAACGCAAAGTACTCTTTTTCTACATACAAGACCTATGGAATCCCAGGCGAGAGACAGGAGTTGTTGGTAAGCTCTACTGTAAAAAAATCAAGCAGGGTCTCTAATAAGTGCCATCTGCATTCAGAGAAAATATGTCTTAATTGTGCAACCTCTAGATATTGGAAAAGTAGGAGAAGTGATCAAACACCCCTCCAGGGTCCTTACCCCCTTGACATCCCCCCTCATAAATAGCACTAACTTGTCATTTAGCCTTTTGCTTTAGACCTTGACCTCGGGGTACCAACTCCTTAATGTTACCTGACGTGGTCACTTCAAAGATTGCTGACTTTGTGTACCGTCTGGAACTAGCTCACAACTGCCACTTACAGCCTTTCCAGTGACACTGCTAAGAAACCTTACTTCGCCTTTTGTCAGCTTCCCTGACTCTGATGTTGCCATGAATCTGTACATTTTCTCTATGCCTCTTTTCGTCATGGGAAACTGCTTTAAGACATCCAGGACACGTTCTGTAGGAATGCTAATCTCCCTAGACTGTAATAGTACCACAACCCTTGATACCTCCTCTCTATCTGCACTCCAAAACATGTAAATCCTTTGTGGCACCCCGGAATATCACTGCCTACCTGCCAGTTGGTCAGGAGTTTGCACGTTGGTACTCCTTTTCCCTGAACGAGGTGTAATCCAGGGAAATGAGCCTCTGCCAATCCCAGTTGTAGATACATAGTTGCCCAGCATAAGAGGGCAATTCAGGTGGTGCCACTCTTGGTCACTGGGGGGAATAGCCATCAGTGCTGGCACTAGGGTTGCAGGGATAACGACTTCCACGACCCAATATAATAAGTTCACTTCTAAGATTGACACTGGTTTTCAAAGAATGTCTGAAACCATGCTTACAATCCAGAAACAGATTGACTCTTTGGTAGCTGTGGTGCTTCAGAACCAGTGGGGGCTGGATGTCCTGATGGCTACCAGAGGTGATCTTTGTTCCTCCAAGAAGAATGCTGTTTCTACATCAACCAATCCTGGATAGTGAGAAATAAAATCCAGAAGCTACAATCAGACATACAGAATTTCAAGGAACATGAAGCCTCCAATTCCTGGATTTTCGAAAACCCTATATGGAAGTGAACTCCCTTTAATAACATCTTTCCTAGCCATCTTCCTAGTGTTACTATTCGCTCCCTGCCTCATTAATCTTGTTTCTACATTCCTTCAATGACAGATAAAATTTTTCCTACTCGAACTATTAATCAGTTCCTGTTACAGGCTTACCAGCTGCTGTCCACAGAGGAGCCTGATATGAATGTTTACCAAGTGGACCCCGATGGTGAAAGTCAGCTATGCCCCAAAACTGATGATGGCCCTAGATGGTGGGAAGGAGCCTAAGAGACAGGATGGCCCTATTCCCTTTCACCATTGGCTTCCTCCTCTCCCCTAATTTCTTCTTCTCTTTATGATAAGAAAAAGGGGAGGTATCAGGAACCACTTTCACCTCCAGCAGTGATGTCACCTGCAGATGACAGGGACCTGCACATCTGTTGCCATGGCATTGGCCATTCATTCCCAGAATACATTTGGATTAGCTCCCCACTTCACCTGGAGCAATTATGTCACAGTTTAAATAAAAGGCAGACCCTTCCTGCCCCCTTTTTCTTTTTTCTTTTTTCTTTTTTCTCTCGCCCACTTTCTGTCTCCATTATCAGCAATAAACCTCTTCCACATGGGACTGTATTGGCCAGGTATGGTCTGTCCGGATGTGAGCTGCGATTCTATCACAACATTCATCATAGCTTATTCTTCATAGATATGTGTAGCTTGAAGAGTGCTCCTAGACAGGTTAGCTTAACCTCTCCTGCCTATCCATCTCTATACCATAAACCTGCCTCTTGTCTATCTCTGTGTGATAATTGTGCTTCTTTGTCTATCTGTATGTAATAAGCTCATCTCCTTGTCTATCTGTATGTAATAACCTCACCTCCTTGTCTATCTGTATGTAATAACCTCACCTCCTTGTCTATCTGTATGTAATAACCCCACCTCCTTGTCTATCTGTCTGTAATAACCCCACCTCCTTGTCTATCTGTCTGTAATAACCTCACCTCCTTGTCTATCTGTATGTAATAACCCCACCTCCTTGTCTATCTGTCTGTAATAACCCTGCCTCCTTGTCTATCTATGTAATAACCCCACCTCCTTGTCTATCTGTATATGTGACCCTGCCTCCTTGTCTATCTGTATGTAATAACCCTGCCTCCTTGACTACCTGTATATGATGACCCTGCCTCCTTGTCTATCTATATATGATGACCCTGCCTCCTTGTCTATCTGTATGTAATAACCCTGCCTCCTTGTCTATCTGTATGTAATAACCCTGCCTCCTTGACTACCTGTATATGATGACCCTGCCTCCTTGTCTATCTGTATGTAATAACCCTGCCTCCTTGTCTATCTGTATGTAATAACCCTGCCTCCTTGACTACCTGTATATGATGACCCTGCCTCCTTGTCTATCTGTATATGATGACCCTGCCTCCCTGACAACCTGTATGTAATAGTCCTCCTTCCTTGTCTATCTGTATGTGATGACCCTGCCTCCTTATCTGTGTGCGATAACCCCTCCTACTTGTCTGTCTATGATAAACCTGCCTCTTCGTTCAGCTGTGTGCAGTAGACCCACACCTCTCTGTTCTACTCAATGTAATAATCACACCGAGCTTCCAGGGTGCTGAGGTTTTGTTATCAGAAATCACAGTGTACCTGATCCCTTCTTTGCTGTGTGTCCATTTGTCTGTTTGTCTTTTTATTCTCTCATTATCCCATTATACCAAATCCCTGGGCGATGTGCACAGAAAGAACAATAAACCATTCGGGACTGTGAGAGGGAAGGCACCCTCTGAAGGGCAGTGCAAATGATGCCTTCTACTGCTCCATGGGCTGGGATTTGGAGTCCAGTGCAGCGGCTGCTCTGCCTCTCTGTGATGCTGGCTTCTGCAGCGCTGGAAGCTGGAGCCATGGACAGATGGGAGGTTTATTTTGAAGAAAGAGCTGGAAGCATCTGCTGTGTACAAAACTGTTAGCTGTTAGCTAAGAATAAGAATCACCTTAACAACATTGAGAGGAACGTTTAAGGAAAGGATCGGCTTTCTCCTCCTCATCAGTTAGCTTTAACTTACTGCATTTTCTCACCACTTAAAGCTTTACAGTTCCCCCGTTCTTAAAGCCCATTGCTGCATTCTTTATGCTTTCATCTGACCTTGTGACCTAAGCAAGGCAGAGTTTTCTCCTGCTAGTTTGTCCAAAGAAAGGGAACTTCAGAGAAAGAGAGTAAAGTGTCTATCTCATGATCACCTAGCAAGCATGCCATAAATTCTTCAGCAGTAAATCAGTATTCTGTTTTCTGTTACCCCCAAAAGGGGTTTACACTGCTTCCAGTCTGGAAGTCTGAGGACCTGGTGAGGGACAGGTTACACAGTAAAGGAGCCCATAGTGGGACCCACAGGATCTGGGTCAGCCTGAGATAATAATCTGTGTGACAGAACTAGCCAATGGGCCCCTGAGAATTGCTACAAACCTTCTGCCATAGTGTCCTTTATAACTTTTCAGGCTACACTCCTTAAAGGTCCTACCAGCTCTTAGCATCACTGAACTGGGGCCAAGCTTCCAAAACATGAGACAGTTGTAGCCAAACCACAGTGTGCTCTGATTTCTTCCTGTCCCTTGGAACTGTTTTATTAAAGCGGGAACTAAAACATTCTCCTCTGTTTGTTCCAATTGTCAGAGCTGATGGCACAAGGAGCCAAAACAAGTTTCTCCTTTCTTAAAACTTTGAAGACGTAGCTAGGAATGCTCTGCAAAGAATATAGAAACGGAACTCATGGGGCCGAGCCTCTAATCTGATTGTAGAACTCTTGCCTAGCATACATGAAGCTCCAGATCTGATCTCTGGTACCAGTAAACTGAGTATGGTATCACAGGCCAGTAATCCAGCACCTGGGTGGCAGAGGCAGGAGGATCAGAAGTTGAAGACCATCTTTTGCTATATAATGAGCTTGAATGCAGTTTGGACCACATGAGACCTGGTCTCCAAACAAAACAACCCCCTCCCCAAACAAAGCAAGAAAGCAAACAAACAATCAAACCAAACACCCAGAATTCACAAGATAAACCATCAGAAAATACTTCATGAGTTGTTGGAAAATTCCGCATGGAGAATCTAAAGTAGCCAGTGATGCTCACAGATGAGAATTTGGGGGAGAAGGTTGAAACAGTAAAGATACTTTAACAGTTAATGTACCTTGAAGATGTTAAATGCCACCAGTCTGACTTAGTCATCATTGTGTCCTGCTCTCTAGCTCTGAGATAGTCTTTGCATAAAAAGCTCATGTTCCCAGAAATGGGCTATTTGTGATTCTGTCAGTTTATGAATCATATGGTGTCTTGCCTAATTGCTATTAATTCTATTATTTAAGTCATTTAACTAGGAGTGTCTTGGTAGTACAATCTCTCCCCTCCAACACCCCACCATGCTTGATGCTCAGCATAGCCTTAGGGTGAACTTTAGCCACTCTGGCTCTCCTGTGCTCCAAAGAGTCAGCTGGTCACTAGGACCAAAGCAGGATGAGTTCTCCAAGGCCCCTTTTCTCCCCCAAACCTCTCACATGCACCTTTCTAGTGAGACCTTTTCAGGATCTCTGTGATAGTTAGCTAGCTGACAGAATGTAGACTCACCTGGGAGAAGGGGCTTAGCTGTGTCTCTAGAGATGATGTTATAACTTAACTGATGTGGGAAGGTCCATTTTTACTGTGGGAAGAACCATTCCCTGAGCAGGGAACCCTGGATTTTTTAAAGTGCAGATAGGACATTGAACACTATCAGGCCTGGATGACTTGGTTTCTGCTTCGTAATTAAAAGAAAAAGTTTGTTTAACTGTGTGGATGTTTTTGCCTTTATCTCTGAGCCACGTGTGTGCAATGCATATAGTGGCCAGAAGAGGGCATCAAACTCCTGGAAGTGCAGTTACAGGTGGTTTTGAGCCACCATGTGGATGCTGGGACTTGAACCATGGTCCTCTGGTGCGAGTAGCAACTGCTATTAACTGCTGAGCCACCTCTCTAGCCCCACTCTCTTCATCTTAACTGTGGAGACATGAACGAAATTCATGCCTTCATTAAAGAAACTGGCACGTGATCTGAGAGCGTGTCTATATGCCGTGTTCCCTGTAGCGGTAAGAGTGGCGCTGAGTGTAAAGGGGCACAGAGGACAAACTTGAGACACTCAGTGGGGGTATGGCAAGGATGACAATGGGAATAAGCTGACGGGCCGGCACTGACTAGAACAGGTCAGGCAGAGGAAAGGCACGGCTGATATGATATCTACAGCCGGCCTGTTGCCTGAATCCCAAGCTATCTCACTCAGGGAACATGTTCACGTTCTTAAATGAAAGAGAATTGGAGTGTTCTACGTATTAAAGGATACCAGGAAGTAATTTAGGGGGAAAATGTCCTCTCTTTTGTGGCTCCTCCCTCAATTCAGTGACAGAGGGAATGTCTTTCTGCAGTGTAAAGAAAGCAGTACTCAGTTCCCGCTGACAGACAGAATCCAGCCAGCAGGGTCTTTTGCAGAACACCTCACTGTGGCTGTTCATTCTGCTTGTTCCCCAGCCCAGCGGGTTTCCTTGGTAAATTAGACTGCCCTTGGCAAATCCAGCCTCTCAATCTGTTGCCTTTTCAGAGTTTGCAGATGTAAATCCAAGTTCGCTCTTGGAGCGGGAGTCTTTAAGAGCAATGGAGTGTGCCGTCGATTCTTCAATAATGGCTTTTGCCTCTGACATTCAAATCATAAGGTTTCTTTTAAAAAAGAATGGTTCTCAGCTTTGGTCAGTTAAAAAACAAATCAAACAAAAACCCCGATCAAACACTAATGCATGCAATTCCTCCAAACATCCTTGTAGTTGAACTGGATGTGTTTTGATTACTTTTTCATTTTTCTCACCGGACCTGCCACCATCAGTGCTATGCAGCAGAGAGGGAGGGCAGCGGGTTTCAGTGTGTGGTACTCCCGGCTTCAGGCACTCACCACTGTACCATATCTTGGCCTGTCTCAGGATCCTGAATTCCAGTTTCTTATGTTAACAGAAAAAATATGAGCCTCTCCCCATTCATTGAATATCCATTGAAGTACAACAAAATAATAGCCTTCAAAGTGTAGTGTAAAACACACTCAAGTATTTGTATCTATGATTTGGTTGGTCCGCAGTCATCAATTTTATCTCGGGTGCGCGCATGCTCATGTGTCCCAGAAGTTATCAGTTCCCATCAAGACCTATAGGGGTAGCTGTGGGCTGCCTGTATTGGGATTTTGTGGCACCTGCAGAGGCGCAGTGTGGGCTCCCAACTTTACATAAGTGACTCCTCTACTTTACACCCTGGCAGCCAGATTCAACCCTGACCTTTAACAAGTAGCTTGCTTCCTTGACATTTCCTCAAGTTCCTGATTCCCCGCAGACTTGGTGGTCTGCAAAGGGCAGGGGGAGTGTGCTCACCCCCACACCTGCTGTCAGAGTCGACCTGTCCACAGTCTGTGGACTTGGTGGGCTTCTCTGATCAAGCTGCTCCGATCCCTAGTCAGGGTATGCACCGTCTCAAAGGGCTGGAGTGATCCTGTGTAGCACTCTAGTGTCTCTCCTTTATTTATTCAGGAAGGAGGAAGAGAAGCAGAGGAAGTCAGTATCTTCTTCTGGAAGCCAGCAGCAGAGAGATGAGGGACTTCCCTGGTAGGGCCCTGTCTCAAGTGGGAGGAGAGCAAAGGATGTGACAGGCAGCCGTGAGCTGACAACAGGCGCTAAGTGTTGGTATACAACAGTGGAAGGAACCGGAAGCATCTATGTCCCACTCCGTTATTGGACAGCAGAACTCAAGAGCTCCTACGTCAGTTTCAGTGTGCTGTAGACTAAGCACTTAAAGACACCGGAAAACCTTAATGCTGACCACTAGTGCTTATGTTTATGACAAGAAAGAAGAAACAGCTGTGCAGTTTATTTGAATTAATGCATGTATATTTTAAAATGTACATACTTAGACAGAAGTGTATGTTTTGTTATATAAACAAATATTTAATAAATACACTAAATCTAATTTTGTTTAAATTACTATAATAAATTATATTTATATTTAAATAATAATATAGTTTAAATTAATATAGATTAACCTAATAAAATATAATCTGTTGATTTACTTGTATATTTATACATGATGTATATCAATGTATTAAGCATAATAGAACCAACTTGAAACATGATAGGAACTAATACCTGCAAATTAATTTTACTTTGTTCAGGAAGGTATTTTGGTAGTCCTGGAAGCAGGCCAGCTTCCCACCTCACACAGGGGTAGTGACTGCTCCGTGATGTATATCGAGTACCTTTCCCATTCCTAGGAGCTTTGCGCTTCAAAGCAAGGTGCTTTACTTTGTGCCAAAGAAGATTTACAATTGGTAGACTGGGGTCAACTTGCCTGGAAAAAAATTCTGTTCCAGCCAGTCAATGTAGAACATACAGAGTTGTGCATGCACATGTATGAGAATGTGACTGTCTCCCACAGAACTGGGTTATTTAACACTGTCTGGAGACAACAAAAAAGGCAGAATACATGGGTGCCTTCTATGCAAGCAAAGAGTCTGTGGTCGTCCTGCAGAACACATCACTGTATTTGGGTACTTTGGGGAGTGTGAAAGAGGGAGATAACAGTAGGGAGCTTTCTTAGGGCTGAGGCACTCTGCTTAGATAACAGTGGAAAGACATGCTCCCTTCCTTTCACAAGTTACTGTGCAGGTTTTGCTGACTCTGAGGCCACACTGTATCTATCCTGTAGTTTCTGTAGAGTAAGACATGCTCTGCTAAATCAGCCTGTGGTAGAAAACATAGGGAAGGAGCGAGCTGTGTCAGCAACTGTCCCCCAGCTTCTGGGGCACTTGGCCCGAGCCGGGCATGTGTTCTAGCAGTTGCCTGACCTGTGACTTTAGAGAAGACACAGCAGCAGAGTGGGAACCCTTTGACAAAGTGCCCAGATGTTTTCTGTCAAGGCTGGAACTGAAGGAGTCAGATGGGTGTCCAGCACGTGGACACGCAAGCTTTCTCATATGTATCTTCATAGTTCTGGGAAGAAAAGAGATACAGAGACAACATGCTGGGTCGATGTGTGCTCAGATGGGCACCAGGTAAGATCTGCCTGTGTATGTTAACTTACCTTCCCTGTCCAGTGAATGTGGAGGCCATTAGCTTTGAGGTTGTGGGCAAGTTACTTCACTGCCTCCCAGTTTGATTTCCAAGGTAAGACTATAAATGTACAAGGAAAGCATACTTCATATGAGGGGACAGCTCTAGAAGCTGATTTAATTAAAGATATATGCAGTTCAGGATTAATCCTTTGGAGTGAGGCTGGGTTCCCTCTTCCTCCTCAATAGCCGCACATCTTCTCTTCCTTCTCTGCAAATTGGGGATAATAATAGTTCTATTTGGCAGGACTTTTCTTTCCTGTTATAAATAGATGGCTTCAAATCCAGGAAGCACTCAGCTAGTGTTCAGCAGGCTTTAACTTTAATCCTAACAATTATTATTTTTCAGCAAAAGTATCAGCCATATGTGAACAAGGTGTAAGTCAGATTGAAATTTTTCTCTAGGCTGACCTTTTATTTATTTATTTATTTATTTTTGTGAATTTTCATTGGGTTTCTTATAGAGAAAGAGTCTTATTATGTAGGCCAGCCTGTTCTCAATAGCATTATCCTCAGGCCTCAGCCTCCCAAGTAGCTGGAACTATGACACGTGTCATCAAACCTAGCATTTTAGGCTTAAGTTTGATTTAGGGAATTCTTTGTAATACTTTAAATTAAGAGTGGCTTGCTCTTGCTATATTGGAAATTTGCAAATGAAGTGAGAATGTGTTGGTAATTTGTACTAAACAATTTCAGATTTGCATAATTAAAATCTCCATGATTCTAATTTGCAAAAGCTCTGAGTAGCTATGCATCTGACTGGACTGCCATGAGTATTAAATGTGCTGATGTTGGCTAGTCATGTAGCCTAGGGCCCGACATCATTAGCAGTAATGATCTCCAGCAGCAAGAGCTCAGAGTGGACACCAGACATAGGAAGAATGACTATTTCTTTCTCCTATGATATCTCACTATAATTTACCAGTACTTGGGAATCTTTATTGTTTAGTGCAGAACTGGACTAAGTGTGAGCAGAAGAGAGGACCTTGCTAACTCCTGTTACCATAGACTCATGTCAGGAGGTGTTCCACAAAACTAGGGCAAAGTTGACAACTCCATTGAACTCTCTTCCTGTCCTATTGTTTATTGCCTAGAAAGTTGTCTTTAAAACAACAACAACAGAGTATGTGGGAAGAATGTGAGGAGATAGTTCCTCAGAGCTTCTGGTTACATCTCATGATGCCTCTAACTCATGGGTATCAGTTTCAATAAGGCAGATTCTAATATTAATCTATTTACTGGGGATAAAAGTCAGCATAGAGTTTATACAGAACCAAAAAATGGGTCTTCTTTGCCTTTCTAGAACAAATGTGTATTTTCTTGGTGTCTTGATTAGTCTGTCTACCCATCTGTATTAATCGTTTTTCTTATTGCTATAATCAAATTCCTGACAAGACCCAATGTAGGAGAGGAAGGATTAATTTTGGATCATGATTGGAAGGTTAGCGAAGTTTCTTAATGTTGGGACAAAATGCCCAACAGGAGCAACTTAGGCTGTGTCATCCTGCCCTAGTTTCCCCTCTCTTGGCTAGGGAGTTCTTGGCTAGGTCTTCTCACCCGTATCTCTGTAGAACTGGAAGCAGAAAACAACCTTTACTGTCTCCAGTTTTGCCCCATTTCCTTCTGGTCTTGTGAGCTTCCATATAGAATAATGCATTAAGCTCTACTGAGATATAGGACTTCCCTAGTCTGTAGCTCTAAACATTTCCACATCACCCTGAAAGCAGTCTGTTACACAATCATATACTCACATCCACACCCCAACTTCTTGTTATCAGCTTTCTGTGTTACTTACTTTTATCATTTCTGCCATCAAATGCCAGGCAAAAAGCAACTTAAGGGAGGAAGGCTGATGTTTGTGTATGCCTTGAAGGTATAGTCTATGAAAGCAGAAATGGGTGATATAGTGTTCTGCTATTTTTCTCTCACTTCCTTACATTTCAGCAGAATAGGATGTAGAGATGGGACAGGTAGCATGCTTATGCTATAAACATGAACGCTCATACTCCCAGAAATATACTTCCTGTAGCTAGGCCTCAGACACCAAAGGTTCCAGAACCTTCCAAACAATGCCATCAGCAGTGCGAAAATATTTCCTACCTCTACAATAAAGCTAAAGATAGAAGACAGTGAAAGTTAAAATTAAAGATTAGTATAAGCCTATAATGCTTAGAAAATATGAGCGTTAGCAATTGATTCTTTCATAACTTATCTCTGGGAGACTGACACAATATGAAGAATAGCTTTCAAATGCTTACTTGTTTATTTATTTAAAGGGATGTTTTGTGTTTCTCTATTACAGTCTAGGAGGAAATACACTTTATCTGGGGTTATAGCAATACTCTAATGCTGGAAGACACCCTTGTGGGTGGTCATGTGCGACAGCTATGTGAACAGCATGCTGCTTACCTCTTCTCCATCCTGACTGTTTCTGAGTATGGTTCCTTCAGAATGAGAACTCAGAATTCGTCCACCGGGAAATGGCCCCAAGGACTTTCATCTCACTATCAAACTTTGTGTTTCGGAAACCACTTTCAGAACAAAGAGCTACCACTCTCAAGAGAACTCGCCTTTCTGAAGGATGGTTGGCTCCGTATCAACTTCTGAAGTTTTGATGAATTGAAACGTCAATTTTAAAGACAACCTGAAACATGGGCTCCAACAGTGAAACATGAATCTGTGCAGTTTTCATCTGAGAACAACTCTCCATTGTAACTGTTAAGACCTCTGTGCATGTCTGGACCTTTCAATCCAGAGATTAAAGATGATTTAATGATAGATTTATATACAACTCTCAGGCTTCACTGAACATTACCCAGAGTGACTTTCTCCCACACCCTGTTGTATCTAGACATAGATTTTAAAAAGCATTTTTAGACAACTGAGTGTTATGGAAGACAATCTTGAAAACTAATCCTGGAAGTCATGTTTCATTAACACCATTTGTGGCAACAGACAGGAGTGGTGACAGAGTGTGATTTTACTTACAGAATCTAGCAGGAAATGAAATTCTCCTAGTGTAACATCTATATTTCTGGGCGTGAGTGTTCTAGGCCAATTTCTAAAACCGAGGGCACCAGTCCTGGGGAAACATTAAATTGCCACAAAAAACATTGTACCTTGTATTAGGGGTTATGAAAGATCCTCAGAGGAAGTGCAGCCTCTCTAGCAGGTAGCTCTGCACGGCCATCTTGAAGGCTGCTACAGTGCTGCACTCCTCCTAAGCTCCTGGCTCTGTCAGTGTTTTGACAGATAAAGCTCAGGCTATGAATGTGTGTGCTGTGGTAGTGCACAGATCAGAAAATAACCAGAAAGAGAAGTGGCTCAAAGTCCAGGCCTACTGGAAGATCAGGCAGAATCCTACCCAGGATTCCTTAAATTCTTATGGCATTAAGGGAAGCACCTCACTCTTGGGACCATGCAACTTTGGCTTAAAATCTCATCTTAGCTGTTTACTGAGGATGATATGCTAAATAAATATCTTACAATTTAAACTTCTTGCCTAAAAGATGATCAAAACAGTATCTATCTTAACATTTTGTTTTGAGAAATTGAATGGCATTCATAAGAAACATAATGCCATATTAACATGCTTTACTTATTTATAATCATATATAAATGAGATACTTATGTATATGTGATATTTATAACATTTACTTAATTGATAGTGCCTAATTGGTCTAAAATTTTCATAGACTAAATTTAGAAACCACTTGGAATAAATCTAGAAATCACTGTATAAGAGATTTTCCTAGACAGTACCCAGCTGTAACCTAGCCCCTCTTGATCAGCAGAGTCCAATAAGTCATGGCTGCACTCCATATCAATACACATCCATACTAAAATCCACAAGGCACAGGAGAACCTTGTGTTGTTTCCTCTTAAAAAGAAAAAAGCCACAACAACAACAACAGCAGCAAACTGCACTAACTCGGTACTAGTGTGAATTACTTGTTATTTTATTCTAGAGTGTGCCTAAGTAAAACCCATAAGTAGGTCTTACAAGGTGAAGGTGAAGTTAATACTTGGAAGATTAAGGATTTATACAAGGTTTCATTGAAGTAGCATTTCAGTACTGTGAAAGCAAGCATAATCTGATTAGGAAACAACAACAACAGCACAGCAATTGAATTGCAAATTACTCATACTTTATTAACAAGACTCCCCATCCTCTTTAAATTGTTCATCATTTAATTGAAAAAACGGCCACAGCAACATATAAAGTAGCTATTATTTATTCACACAGTATATTTTCCAGCTTCGAATATACTTTCTGTTCTCTTAATAATATTTTTATTTGTTCTTTGGTAATTCCACACATACATGCAACATATTTTGATTATAACCTCTCCTTATGTTCCCCTTCTAACTCCCTTGGACTTCATTCAGCACAATCCCTTCCCTACTTCATAAGCTTGTCTCTTGTTTTACTTTGTTAAACAATCCCACTGATTAGTTCTGCCCATACATTCGTGTGTGTGTGTGTGTGTGTGTGTGTGTGTGTGTGTGTGTGTGTGTGTTTTGTCATCCACTGGAACGTGGATAATCTACAAGGGACTACACCCTCAGAGAAAAATGGCTTTCCCTCCCCAAGCAGCCAAGAGTTTCTGGCCTACAGGTGCTGTCTCCTGAGTTTCTCTACCATTGGAATTAGTGTTGGAGTTTGGGTTGCCTTCCTTTCTTTCAGGTCTTGGGCAGGTAGCCACTGCTACTGAGTTCGGCAGTGCAAGCAGCCATGTTATATCTGGAAGTAGGTAGTTCCCAGTGCTTCTATGCATTTATCAGAAAATACTGTCTTCCTGTGCCCTCTGTAATACTCGCCTCACTCCAGGCTGAGGGACACAGCACTCTCGTTCTCAGTACACTGTCTAGTTAGGAGTTTCTGCTTGAACTGTAAAAAGGAGTTTCCCTAACTGAGCCAGTAAATGCATTAATTTAAGGGTACAAGTATACAAATTTAGAGTGTAGTTTAACAACGTAACCTTTTAGCCAAAGGACAATAGTAAGTTTACTTTGATTACGCCTATTAGATATGAAATTCCTTCCAATGGAGCAAGCTTCAAATCCAATAAGAAAGAGGATAGTAAGTTCCACTGTGGTTAAGACTTGTGTTGTCAACCCTCAAAGGAGTCTACATTGTGCCCCTTTCGCCTATGGGTCAGATTGTTGATAACAAATGGGCTCAGGAGGAATGTGATTATGTAATGATTTGAGTTGGTTAGGAAGCACCTCCATTTCTCCATGGCAGATCATCACTGTGGGCCTGGTGGTGGTGGCTCATGCCTTTAATCCCAGCCCTCAAGAGACAGACATAGGTGGATCTCTGAGTTCAAGGCCAAACTGGTCTACAGAATTCCAGGATATTACATACTGTCTCAAAAACAAACAAACAAACAAACAAACAAACAAACAAACGGATTAACCACGATGATGTTGGCAGAATGGACTATTTACTGTTGGCTGTGTAATTTCTATCATAGTTTTAATGGCCATATTTAGAGTGTCAGAATTTATGGAGCCTCTTTAGTGTCACTGTGTATCAATGTCATCCCTTCGTTACCAGGCAGAGGTATAGAATTCCAGATTCTAGCCGATTGTGTGTATGTAGGTATGTGCTTTTACTCTTTATACCTGGCCTCACTGTCTTTCCCTTTCCAATTGCCTTGCCTATGTTCTAGCACCAGGTACTTTGCCACCACTGTCATTTTAGAGTAGCCTTAGCTAGACCCTTACACGACTGACTACATAACTATTGTCATTCTAATTCTAGAGCAAAGTAGAAACCAGAAAGACCTTTGATCTACAGAAATTGCTGCTTCTCTTTATATCCTTCTTGGGACTTGTCACTGTATAAACTCACCTGGCTAATGTGTTTCTGTCTGTTCTTCTACTTGTCCCTGATTAAAATACAAGCTTCAGAAAGGTTCTCTACCCTACCTGAAACACAACTGATCTATTTCCTGAATGAACAAGTGAATATGATCTTTCCTGCCTAGTGTGAGCATTCCTATACGACGTTCTGTCTTATGAAAGACTGATCCAGAGATAAGTGAATCAGAAAAACAATTCAGTGAAAGAACAGTAACAAGGACCTGAATTCTAGCTGCCAATTGAGGAGGGATCCTTCCTGACACACCGGACAACCTCTTAACTCTAGGCATCTATGTCTTCATCTATCAATGAGGTAGTAGGTACCTAATAGTTGTTCTACTTCTGCTGTCTGGTAAGTCTAATTAAGCCCCAGACTGAGAAGTCTGATATGAAGATGTTCATCAAATTTTATGCGAGACTGAAGTCTAAGGACAACTTAGCTATTGTTGAAAGCTCTTTTTGTGTAGGTATGTATCAAAACGGTATCTGTCATAGTCTATTGTATCAGACCAGAGAGGCACAAATTCTGTTGAAAATTTCTGCCAAGAAAAGAAAGTGGACATCAAAGGTTAACATTTACCATGAAATCAACATTATTCATGTGGCTGATGCAATGTGTATTGACAGAAAATGTTAGCTTCACCCTTGCCATCTTTCAACTGACCGACCCAGCACTATGTTGATAGGTTTTCAAAGAGCATGAGAAGTTCTCCTGCATTCAGTAAAGCCTGGCTTCTAGTTTTACTGCCACGGATGAAAAATGGTATGCCCTGAGGAAGTGACCTTTAGTAGACTTGTCTCTGGGGACTGGAGAGATGGCTCAGTGGTTAAGAGAACTATCTGTTCTTCCAGAGGTCCTGAGTACAATTCCCAGCAACCATATGGTGGCTCACAACCATCTGTGATGAGACCTGGTGCCCTCTTCTAGCCTTCAGTCATATATGCAGGCGGAATGTTGTATACATAATAAATAAATTTTTAAAAACCACAAATTCTCTGAAACATGACTCTAACTTCTAATTTCTGAGATAATGACTGAAAGAAACGTCCCATTTATGTATTCCCTTAAACTTCTCTCTAAGAGAGAAGAAACTAGCCAGAAAATGTCACAGTAGAAATTGTATGGGGAGGGGAGAGATATAGGCTTAAGATTTTTCAAAACCTAGTTTAAATAAGGGATTTAAAATGCTTTAACCTCCTTTCTAGCCCATCACCCATCAAAGGTAGTGGAAAGAAAAGGTTAATAGAGCAAAGGGGACTGTGGACCTGTTAAGAAATAGTCCTTTGGAGTAAATCCAATCCATGTTGTCCAGATATTAGCAACTCAGTTCACATAAATCGGCTCCATCTACTTGCAAGCCATCCATGAATCAGCAATGTCAGGTTGATCCAGAAGAAATTGTGAGGCTTTACCAATCATCAAGTCCAATGGAAGTAGCAAGAAGCCAGAACACTAAAGTAGTATATCAGTGTTTTTTCTCTCTATTAAGTCACAACAAACGATGACCAGCAAAGAATAGTAAAGTAGACCAGTACTATCCATTGCCATCCACTGTCTGTTGGGCTACATTTATATCAAATATCAGGTGTCCTCTCAAGCATCTGCTCTAGCCAAAGATCATATGTCCCCTCTTCAGGCTTCTTCCAGAAAAACACTACATATCTGTTCTCAGCAAAACATTCCCCTATATATTTGCTTCAGCAGAAACATCCTTTTTTAAGACAGTTTCCAGAAAAATATCACATGGCACACCGAGTCTGCAAAGAAACCAGAAATTTCTCTTCATATCCCTTTCTGTTTAAAAAAATTGTCTTTTCCTCTAACATCAATTTGCACACAATAGAAGCAATTGTAAGACTGACAAAACTAGAACTTTTATCACACCTTAAACAATCAGCCTTTGTACAAGATAGTCAAACCACATTCTAACAAAACAACCCTTAAATTTCTATCAATATACAATAATCAAGCAAAACAACTTTAAATTTCTGTCAGTATATAATAATTAAGGAAAACAACCCTAAATTTCTATCAACGCTCAATATTTAAGCAAATTATCCTACCACCCAAGTTGAAAACAACCATAACAGATCAAACAACCAAAACCATCCACCCTAACTTAAGGGATTGGGATGATGGTCTTCTTATATAATTGACTCATGTTGAATTGGGGCAAACAAATTTCTGTTTGAGACTGAAAGAGGAAAAATGGTTAATCTAAAGACAGCTAACTGTAGCAGTTTTGGCCCAGTTTCTGTGTTATCCAGTCTGAGTATTGTCTGTCCAATCTCTGTGTGATCGGCCATTTGGGCTACACCCTTGAAAATTAATTTGCATGCATATTTTGGAGAAATCAGTAATGGAGACAGTCTGTGAGAGTGAATCATCTGGGTTGATGGCTTTGTGAAGACATTCATGTCTCAGCTGACAAGAAGTTTTCCTTGGTCAGATTTAACTTACGTAAGTTTTGTTGCTAACCATATTTTTTCATTTCTTGTAGATACATAAGCATAGCCATAGCTCCATCTTAAAAGTATTTCAGGTTTCCATTCCAATGACAACACATCCTTATAATATATTGTTTGACTTAGTTCCTCAGTTCTTTTGATTACCCAATGTCTCTCAGCTGTTGTTCCTCTTTCAGCAACATTAACATTAAATTAACTGTTAATTTACAGTTAACAAAGCATTATTTAGTCTGTCCGGGGGAGGGGGGGCGTTTACTCTCCCTTTTTGTTTAATAACCATCTCTTTTAAAGAACTAATGACTCTTCCTACAACTGCATGTCCTGTGAGATTGTGTGGTGTATCAGTAACATGCTTTATACTGTCATATGCAAAGAGTTGCTTCATTTTATTGGATTCATACATAGGAGCATTGTCCATTTTAATTTGTACAGATATTCCCCATAAGTGCCATTATTCCACCAAATGTGTAATTACATGATCATCCTTTTTAGAACTTAAAAAAGTTGCCCATTGAAAGTCTGAGTATGTGTCAATGGTATAAAGTATATACCTTTGCTTTCCAAATTCTGCAGAAATTCAATCCATCTGCCAGATGTCATTTCTTTTGGTATCTCTGGGGTTACCACTAGCAGGTAATTGTATATGGTTGTATTGAGAACACACAGGACATTTTAAAAATAATTATCTTTCCTTTGCTTGTTTCAAGTGATAGAAAATTTTTCTTTAAACCTTTCCCGTTAACACGATGCTTCTTGTGAAAAAATTGAGGTTTCTGACACATTTCCTATTAGTAATTCATCTTTTTCCTCATTTTTTGAGCTGATGGACTGGACAAATCTGGATGAGATTGAATGTGAATAATGCCACTACTTCTGATGGTTTGTTGCAATTGTCTAAGTAACAAAGTTAATTCTGAATTATGAGGCACAAATTCAGCTCTCTCTGTATGTAAAACAACTCTTTCTGCATATAAAGGATCAGTAATTATGTTAAGAGATTCAAGATAATCTAATAATACCATAAGAATTCCACACAAGTCTGATTTTTGAACCAATATATATGGACTTTTGGTCATCTTACCTATTTTGTCTGATTTATAACTTGCCATCCCCATCTTGTTTGCATCAGTATAAAATATTGGCACTTCCGGTATTGCTGCAATTAGCTCATTTTATAAACTGTATACATTTGCTTTTCAGATATTTATTTTATTTCACCCAAGTAATTACTACAAGCTTTTTACCAATCTTCATTGATCAACCATAATAATATAATCTCTGTATTTGTAAGAGATACTACAATTTCAGCCAGAGTTGTTTCTGACAATCTTAGTCTACCTTTTATTAATTCAGAGATCTTTTCTGTATATGTTCTCTTCTGAGCTAAGAGCATCCATACTATAATACCATTTTCCCTTTGCATAGTGAACCCAGTTGGAGAATAAGGTGAAGGTAAAATGACCAGAATAAAATCAAGTTTAGAATCAATTTAATAGATATATGCCTCTTGCAATCTTTGTTTTACAAGAATTAACACTTTTTTTTGCTTCATTTGTTAGACATCTTGGACTGTTTAAATTTTAATCTTTTTGTAATGTTTGAAACAAATTACTTAATTCATATATGCTTAATCCAATTGTAGACACCAGCCAGTTAATATCCCCCATTAAGTTTTGAACATCATTAAGAGTTTGCAATTGGTCCATATGGATTTATACCTTTTGTGGTCCAATGTTTTGTTGACTGATTTTCTAACCCAAGTAACTAAGTGAATTTTCTCTTTGGATCAATCTGTATCCTCCAGCATGGCAGAATTCTTTGTGTTACCTTAAACATATTCTCTGAAACATTTTTGTCAGAATCGGCCAACTGAATATTATCCATATAATGATAAATCATAAATTGAGGGAATTGCTTATCAGTTATTTCTAATGGCTGTTGCACAAAATACTGACATAAAGCTGAACTATTTAACATTCCCTGTGGAAGTGGTATCTCTTTAGTGGATAACTATTATTTCAAGTAGTTATTCAAAAAGCAAACCTGTTCATATTCTTCTCATGCAAAGATATGGTAAAAAAGCAATCTTTCAGATCAATCATTATTATAGGTCAAGATCTCAGCAACAAGAATGGAAAAGGAAATCCAGGGTGTAGAGGGCCATTGTTGAATTACCTTATTAACTTAAATAATCCCTTATCCTCCTCGATTTTCATGATTTCTTTTTACAGCTAACACAGGGGAATTCCATGAGCTGGTATGCTCTTTTTGACCCCTTACTTGCTCTTGTACCAGTTGTTCAAGTGCCTGCAATTTTTCTCTTGTTATGGACCACTGCTCTTGCCAGACAGGTTGGTTTGACAACCATTTTAGGGAGAAGGCTGTTGGTATGTCAGTCGTAGCCTCTTTTATAAATTTGGAAACTCAATCCCTATGGTGTCCTGTGTTTGGATAATGAGTACAGGTTGTAATGGTTCTCAGTTATCCATATCATACCTTCCCCAGGGGCATCTATGGTACCATCCCTAATTTCCTCATCTGCTTTGTCTCAAACTAAAGGAATATGCCTTTGAGTACCCTATAGTTGTAAAGAATCCTTTCCCCATCAGTTTCTGCGTATGTCAGCCACATAAATTCTCAACTTCCCTGTTTGCCCTTCCAGTCTCACACAGGCAGTCCATCTTACTCTTTGTCTTATTCATGATAATTTACCAATTCCTATAAATTGTATATAAGCCTTCCAAAGTGGCCAATCCAGATGTCAAAACTTTCGAGAAAGTTTATTCATATCAGCTCCAGTATCCACCAAATCTTTTATGTCTACAGCATTCATTTGTACAATTAATTTGGGTCTCTAATCATAAACCACTGTTTGTCAAAACACACATTTTTCCAGTATCTCCAAAACCCTTGTCCTTTCTACTGGAGTGGCCTTGCCCCTGATGTAAGGAAAGAACAACAGTTGAGCAATTCTATCCTTTGCATCTTCTTTTCACATATGCCATAGTATTTTTTTTTCTTGCTATCCCCATCTACTATACCTGGACGCACAATAAATCCATGCTAAGTTAATCCACTTCTTCTCAAGATTATTCTCACTGCCCCTGCAGGTAAAGGACTATAAATACCAGTAGTTAACTTGCCACATTCAACTTTGTAAGAGGGGTATCTGTGGCCAGCTTTAAAGCCACACTTTCTTCTGTAGCATATACAAGATCAGAAACACTCAGTTCTAACTTTCTTGCCCATTTGGTACCACCTGGTTGATCAAAGGAAGACAGCACATTTTCCTCACTTTGGTGTCTTGAGCTGGCTGGCCCTTCAGTTTGTTTCCTGATGGCAAGAGGTTACCTTGTATGTCTTTCTTATATTAACAGTCCATAGACAAATGTTTGCCCTTTCCACCATTCCTACTATTCCCTGGAAGCCTTTGTGCCTCATAGCAACCAGCACCTGCTTGTTCTCTTCTTCAAATACCATATTCTCTAGAGTCAATGTACCTGCTATTTTGAGCTCTGAGTCTTTTAGTCTTACAATTTCTTTGGAAACAACCAAATTCACCACAATTTTGATTCCTGAAATTTCTAACTATGATTTGCCCTATGATATTGGCATTATGCGCCTGAGAACCAAAGTCCTTATCCATTCATCTACTGGGGATCCTTGTACTTTCACTGGTCTGATTGCTCTCTCACGTTTGGCATTCAAATTTTCAAATGCCAATATTTCTATTAATGATGGTCTTGTTTCAGGGACCAATATAGCTCTATTTACAGCTGAAACCAACCTCTGTAAGATTTCTGTAATGGCTTCTTCAGAACTCTGTATTAATTTAGTAAATGCGATAAATTTTTCCCAAGTGTCTCAATCATCCCAAGCTTTTAAAGATGAAATACAACATTGTTCAATTACACCATCATCAGATTGGATTTGTCCTTGTAATGCCCTCTACTAAGCAGCTGGTCTTTATTAACATTTATCCCCCTTGCTACATTTTGTTTTTCGATTTTTGTGGCTTTGTCCCTCTACCATGACAACCATTGTAATTGAAGTTTCTAGTACAGCTGACACCAATTCTTTTCAATCTTGTGGGATAACCCTGTGCTACATAGCACAGTTGTTCAGCATTTCTTTAACAAATGGAGAATGAAATCCATACAATATAATAGCCTCTTTAAAGTGCTTTACATCTAGCATTTCTATTGGATTCCAGGTCAATTTATTAAAGACAGGAATACCATCATTATCAGATATATGCTGCATAAAGACTGGGGAGGCTAACGGTGCCTGAGTAGTCCCAAGAAAATCTTCTGGTGGTGCACTCACCTGAGCGTTATTCCTGCTCTTCCTGGCCCATAGTTTTATGGAGGAACTCTGGGTACATGCAGTAAACCTGAAGCATGTTCTTCTCCCACTGACCCTGTTGCTTTTCAAGCACTTATACCTCAATCTGAAAATTCTCTAAGTGCATAGCCAACTCTGTAATCTTCTCTAACAGAAGATAATTGTGGGGATTCCTCAAAAAATACCTTTTTAAAATAGTATACATGAAAGTTGTGAAGCAAAACCAAAAACTCCTGCTGGGAGCAAGGCAGGAGATCACTCAGTGGGAGTAGTTGATTTTGCCAACCTCCATAAACAATGTTGTTAACTCATCAAAACCTGCCTTTTCCTCTAGTACATTGAAAGCAGAGTTATTAATAATGCCTGAGCCATGTTGGGTGCCACCCATAGGCTTAGATTTTTCAAACCTACCTTTAACAAGGGTTCTTAAATGCTTTAACCTCCTTTCTAGCCCACCACCCACCAGAGGTAGGAAAAAGGAAAGGTTAATGGACTTGTTTAGAAATAATTCTTTGGAGCAAAACCAATGTATGTTGTCAGGATATCAGCAGTTCAGTTAACACATATCAGAAGTATCAGTTTTCTCCTCTTGGAAACACCATTCATGAATCAGCAATGGCAGGTTGATCCAGAAGAAACTGTGAGGCTCTGCTAATCAGCCCTATGGAAGCAGCAAGAATCCAGAACACTACCAGTAGTTTTTGGGTGCTCTTTTCTATGAATTCATGACAAATGATGGTCAGCAAAGAATGAAAAGGGGGACCAATACCATCCACCATCATCCACTGTCTGTTGTGTTATATTCATATCCTTTCCAAACATCACATATTCTCTCAGGCATCTGCTCTAGCAAAACATCACATGCCTCTTTTCCAGTCTGCTTCCAGAAAAAAACACCACAAATCTGTTCTCAGCAAAACATCTTCCCAGTTTTCTGCTTCAGCAAATATATCATTGCACAAGACCGTTTTCAGAAAAACATCACATAACACAACTGAGTTACCGAAGAAACTAGAAATTTCCACTTTAGGGAGTGGATTCTCACTGGTGTCTGTAAGTATATCAGCCTGCTCAGGGAAGAAGAGAACTTGATGTGAGGAAGGTGTCTTTAGTGGACATATCTTACTGTCCTCACAGTGGGAGTCACCAAATGAACAATTGTTACTGTGGGCCCATTGCTCAGTGACCTTATACAGTGAGGTAGTTATTGATCTATGACTAATCTCTCATCTGAAGTTATGTAGATAGAAAACAATAATAGCTCAAAGGGAAGGCTATATCTCAGAAAATAAAATGCTTCTTTAAAAAAATATGGAATCAGGGGTTGGGGATTTGGCTCAGTGGTAGAGCGCTTGCCTAGCAAGCGCAAGGCCCTGGGTTCAATCCCCAGCTCTGAAAAAAAGAATAGAAAAAAATATACAAAGAAAAAAATATGGAATCTGCAGGGATGTCTCGACTATCACAACAAAGACATTGTTTGTATCTAAATTTTAATTCTTTTCTGTAAAGAAAATCCAATAAAGCCAAGTCACATTTTATAGGCTTTATTTATGAGTGTGTGTGTGTTTTTTATGGGAGTTCATGACACCTGTGTGCCATAGAACTATGGAAGCCAGAGGGGGCCATCATCATCCTGAAGCTTAAGTTAGAAATGGTCAGAGCTCACATACTATATTTGCTGGGGACATAACTGCATTCTCTAGAAGAGCAGGAGGCACAATAACCACCAGTCAACTTCGTGAGCTCTTCCTCTTTCTAACTAGAGACATGATTAGTCTCTAGCTTTTCTTCTCCTGTATGCCACTGATTAAAATTGTAAAAATAATTTAATATCCTTTTTATTATCTTTAAGTCTTAAGCATAATTTTTGGTTATGAAAACTTTTAGTAAAATCTATAGGCTTTGTCTAATAAATAAAACAAATTTCCTATGCCTGTTGTTATTTGCATGGTCTCATTTTCTTTCTTATCACTATGCAAAAGGCTTCTATTCTTTTAAATTTTCATATAGATAAACTTACTAGTTTGTCTATCTCATTCATAATACATGAAAGGGTACACAGAACAAAGTATCCATGAAATTTCCAATGTCTCATTACAGTGGGCTACATAAGTGCTTTTAATTTTGTGCTCAAGATAGCTATTCAACCTGGGTGAGAGAAGGGTTGTCTTTCAAAAGCATCAGAATAAGGTGATGAGAAGCTTCTAGGCCTAACATGGGCTCTGCTTCATCTTCAAAGAGGAGAAACAAAGATGTTTCACCCAGTGATCACACTACTGACTATTACTAATCTTACAGTTGGAGCTTATCAATAAGGCATTTTATTTTATTTCTAAAGGTGTATTTTAACTATTTAATTATGTGTATGTGTATATGTGTGTGTGTGGGGGGGGGCTTATGTGTATATGAGTCCAGGTGCACACAGAAGAGACAAGAGCTCATCAGACCCCCTGCAGCTGGGGTTACAGGCAGGTGTGAGCCTCCTAATGTGGGAGCTGGAAACCAAACTTCCATTTTCTGTAAGAGCAGCAAGTGCTCCTGACCACTTAACTGCCTGTTCTCTCTAGCTCCACGGGGTATTTTAATTTTCACAAATGGTACCTGACACCTATGAGCCTATCTATGGTCTCATGAAGAGCATACTCTATTCCTCTGTTTCTAAAATAGATTTTCCAGAGGCTGTTCCTTCTGCTCTGGATCATTTATGGATATGAAGAGGGCAATAAAAACAGATTGCTGTCCTATCATTGGTACTTTCACGTAATTGTGATTACTATATTTAACTTAAATACTGAAAGGCTTATGGTTTTATGCAATTATGGTGGGAAGACATGGTAGAGTGGTTTACTTCATGATGGCAGAAGTGTGTGGGAAAGTTATTGCATAATGGAAAGTGGGCTTGGAGCTAAGGCCAGATGGTAACCTTCAAAGACACCCGCAGGGCTTTATGTCCACCACTGAGGCTCTACCTCCTAAAGACTTCCTTTTCACCCTTCCCAAATAGTACCACAGCTGGAGAACAAACATTCAGAGCATGAGCCTCTGAGCAGGAGGACAGTTTCAAATTCAACCCCATTTCTGGACCACAAAGGCTTTTGCCCATTTCATGGTTGAAAAATTCATTCAGTCTACTTAAAAAAAAATTCTTGTAGTTTTAGAGTTCCAACATTGTCTAAAATTTAGTAAAATTTAAGCGCAAAGTCTCCACTGAAACGCAAAGTAATCTTTTAATTATGAGTGCCTACAAATTAAAGATCGAACATATTTTCAGGACACACAAATTACAGAATGAGTGGTCTTAATTCAAAATAACTAATGGGAACATAGACATGAATAATAAGAGCAAATCAGGAGTGAAACCCAGCATGGCAGCTGTTGAACCCTGTAGCTCCATTTCTCACACGGGTTGCCCATGATGGTATTTCCTAAGAACCAATACCTCGAGGCAGTCCCATCCCTATGATCTTTCCACCTGGTGTTCACATGGTGTCTTTCTTAGTTTGGACCCGATAGATGTCAACTGCATTCCTAGAAAGATGTTCTACAGGTTTTGGCATCCAGTGTTCTGGAATTTTCATTGTCCATTAGGTTTCAACCACAGACTACACACACTCCTCTGCCAGGAGCTTGTTTTGTGGAACCTGACCTTGCTATGCATACTTGGTTTTCTGGAATTTGCTTTACAACATTGATTTCACACCTCATGTTCTATAGGCCTCCTTAACCAATACCACATGGACACTGTTGGATTCTGCTGCCTGCTTCAGCAATAATTAACAGCCTTCAGACGAGGCAGTGGAACAGTGCAAAGAACTTCAGACTCTTCCTGAAGATTCTGTCTTTAAGTCAGTCTGATGTATTACACACTGGTGTTTTGACGGGTATGTCTGTCTGACTCCAGAAATTTCTTTAAGGCATCCTCTTTATTGTCTCAGAACAAATTGCTTGGCTTCTTTTCAATGCCACTGACTTCTTCAGTAACTTTGGAAACTTTTCAATATTTACTCTGTTTTTGGTTTAAAGTGGACTCCTCTTCTGCCATAATTATATATTTTTAAAATTTTATAATAATTTTTAAATTTTATAATAATTTCATAAAAGTTCTTCATTTTTTCTACAGACCAACTGAAGCTGACAGCAATGACCATGCCACACCCAATGCTATGTTTTTTTTTTTTTTTAATTTTCTCCATCAAATCAATTAGGCTGTTATTTTAGATGGAGCCACATTTGTATTTCCAAGCAAAGGCAAGCCATAGGCACATTCTTTGCTTAGATGTCTATGAATTGTCTGTAGTTCAATTCAAGGAGAGTTCTTATTCCCATCTGAAGATGTATAAGCCTTTTCTTCGTTGTCCGTATTTCTAGTCTTCTAAACAACAACTAAAACCACAGGTAAATGGGATTTACTACTTCCTAGTTTTTCTCAAGAGGATATTTCCAAAGTCGTCCAGTCTAATCTCCTGGAGACTATTTCCAACAGCCTAAGAACCAGCCTTAGTCAGAGCAATGACCCTACCTATCAGTACCACTCTTCTTTATCATTCCCTTTCTCATTCTTTTGACCACAATATCTTACAGAAATAAGCCAGAAGAAAGAACTTATGATGTCCCGTCATTTCAGAAGCTTCAGTCATCATAGAGTGCAAGACAGCAGTCCATAAGAGCAGGATGGAGAGACAGAGGTTCACTCTGCAACAGATAATGATGCAAAGAGTGAAACCAGATCTAGGAACCAGGCATAATATTCAGAGGCCACCCTTAAGATTCTTAAAACACTTAGACATTCCAAATTTGTAGTTCATGGAGATATTTTGAGTGGTGGTGGTGGTGGTGGTGGTGGTGGTGGTGGTGTGTGTGTGTGTGTGTGTGTGTGTGTGTGTGTGTGTATACAACATAGATTTTGAATATGTACTTTGTTGGTGAAAATGTGGTATTACAATGTCTGAGAAATAAATGAGCTCAACTTGGAAAATGGCTTATGAGCTTTACTTAAGTAGAGTATCTAGAAATGCAAAACATTCCAGGCCTTGGTTCTCTTTACTATGGCCTCCAGCTCTTAGGAAAGGGTAATATCCATTCCCTCTGGAAAATAAATAAGATAAAAATTATTCATATATAAAATCATTTATGAATTGTTTAATATAATGAGCAGAAACTACGAGCAAGTTATAGATATACCTTAAGAGAAGGTAAGATAAATTAAATAGAAGGGCAGACAGTGTCCTCAAACATATAAAAGAACTTCTGTTTCCGTATTTGTAAGCTAAAACTGAAAGATAAGAATGAGTGTAAATGCCACATTGTAGAGTTTAAAAATAACCCACCCAAATTACAGAATTAAAACAGAGAGTAACTGCCAAGCTCAAATATAGCTGAAAAGAGAATTAATTAGTGATCTGGAAAGTAGGTTTTAAAAGGTTATTTCAAAAAAGTCATAGGATGTTAAAAGACTTGAAATTCCAAGAAGGATGTGATACACAGACTCCAATGAGATGTTCTAGTGATAATATCCTGGAAAGTGGAGACATTCGTCAGACGAAGAGGGGAGGCATTTAAGGATTTAATGGCTGTGAGCTTTCTTGAACTTATTCAAGATGAATGAAAATAAATACTCAGATTTTGGAGATACAGACATACACACATTCAAAACCATCTACTTAGTAAAATCATCCTTTCAAGAGTGAAAGCAAATAAAAATACTTTGAAGAAGAATAGAAGGAACTTAGTATTTACCCATTTGCATTGAGAATCTTATAGAAGTCCTTATCCCACAGGACAAAAGAGTTCAAATTGTACGCCAAAGATGCCAGAGAGAAATAAAGAAATATAACATTTATAACAGGGCACTGATTATGTGTTCCTTTAAACTCCAGCACTCAGGAGTCAGGAACAGATAGATCTCTCAAAAAATAAGCAAGCAAGCAAGTAAGCAAACAAACAAAACCCCCAAACAAAGAAAGAAAATATAACATTTATGTAAACATTTAAAGAGATTTGGATTGCCTGAAAATAGTGTCTGTGACACCACAAGTCTACTTATTGATGCCATGTATGTGTGTGTACACATATATGTGTATAGCAAAATAATATGTGATTAATAGTTGGCAATACAGCAAAACATCATCTAAAACAAAAAGTATAAAAATAATCAATTTCTCCTAAAGTTCTTGTATCATTTCAGTATGTAGGATGAAAATAAAGATAAAATAAATATCAGGCTAAGAAGACTAGTTACATAGCTTTTGATTTATTTCTTTCAAGCATTTTGAATAAGAGTACATCTTAATTTTTTAATTTCCACTCTTTCTTCTCTCCCATTAAACTATGTCCCTTACTTTTGCCCTAAGTCATGATCTCTTGTATAATTATTATTGGCGTACATAAATATACACCCATCCACACAACCTACTGACTCTCTTTTGTGTTATTTGCATGTGTTTAGACTTGACCAATTGGGATTGGGTGACCTAACAACGGTCTTGTCTCTCAAGAAAATGGGTTCTCTCTTCTTCAGTAGCCATTGACTTCTGGTAGTTCTCCATCTAATGGTGGGGCCTTTTGAAATTATTCCCATTGGCATATTGACTGGTATGATCATTAGGAAGGATTTCTTTACACAGGTTTATTGTTGAGATTTCATGGATACAACATTCTTGCCAGTCTAGAAGACACTATCCAGCAGCTGGTGTCTTCCCCATCTTGCTTTTACATCTCTTCTGCTCTACCTTTTGTGAAGTTTCCCAATACCCATGTAACAATATTCCTATCTATCTCTGCAGTCACTTGACTTTAACTGGGACTCTTTATTCTATATCAAGCCTGGTGTTTAGTCTTACTTGCAAGGAAGCTCTGGATCCACTTTCCTAATTTTCTTTCTTTCTTTCTTTCTTTCTTTCTTTCTTTCTTTCTTTCTTTCTTTCTTCTTCCTTCCTTCCTTTCTTTTTTCTTTTATTTTACTTATTCACTTTACATCTCACTCATTGCTCACTTCCTGGTCACCCCCTCCCACAATTCTTTCCCCATTCTCCTCCTTCTACTCTGAGTAGGTTGGAACCACCCTCAGTATACCCTATTCTGGCACATTGAGTCTCTGTGGAGGTAGGTACATCCTGGATCTCCCACAGAGGACAGATAAGGCAGCCTCTTGAGAAGAAAATATTCCACGTGCAAGCAATACCTTTTGGGATAGTCCCCATTCCAGTTATTCAGGACCCACATGAAGACCAACCTGCACATCTGCTACATATGTGTGGGGAGGCCTATGTCCAGCCCATGTATATTCTTTGCTTGCTGGTTCAGACGTTGAGAGCCCCAAGGTCTGGGTTAATAGATTCTGTTAGTCTTCTTGTGGATTTTCTATACTCCTGGTTCCACAATACTTCTTCCTATTCTTTCATAAGAGTCCCAAGCTCCACCCACTGTTTGTGTGTGTCTACATATGTCTGAGTCAGCTGCTAGATGGAGCCTCTCAGTGTTGAGTCATGCTAGAATCCTGTCTTCAAGTATAACAGAATATCATTGATATTGTCAGAGATTGGAGCTTGCCTATGGGAAGGGTCTCAATTTGGGGCAGTTACTGGTGGACCATTCCTTCAGTCTCTACTCCATCCCTGCATTTCTTATAGACATGATGAACTTTAGATCGAAGGTTTTGTGAGTGGATTGGTGACCCTATAGCAACATTGGGGTTCCTGTCTAGATACAGGTATAGCCTTTTCAGGTTCCATATCCCCAGTGCTGTGAATCATAGCTAAAGACACCTCCACTGATTCTTGGATGCCTCCTTTATCCCTAGTCTCCTTGTCTTGGAGATGTTCCTTACCTCCCCCCAACTTTGTTTCTTTAAAGACATCTTTCTTCCTTTCCTTCTCTCTGTCTTTGTCACTGTTTCTTTCTCTCAATTTGAAATTTGTTGTGCTAAACCTTGAACATAAATAATGTTAAAGAAAGGACAGAATGAGTAATAGTTTAACAGAGTTTGGTTGTCCAAATTTTAATGAGTACAATAAGCATGTAAAACTAAACATTGTAAAAAATGCTCGTTCCATTTAATCATATTTTTAAAATTTATACAATTTGACTCTATTGTATACTTAATCAAATCTTAAGGCATATAAAATTTCCTAGTAACATGGCAGTTAAACTACAAATTAGCAGCAGATTGGAGCTCTCTATTTAATTTGAATTTGCATTTTTAAAACTTTCTGCAAGTTACTTTATTATTAAAACAACAGAAGTGCACACATGTGGCAGAGAAGCTGGTAAACAGAGCCAAAGCTCTGTGGGTGTAATTGCACAGTGATTTTGTGGCCCACCCACCTTTGTTGTACTGTGTGACTTATCCAGAGATGACTTATCCTGATGGTTACATAGAATTCTGACTCTAGCAGGACTTGAGTGAATAAGGCATAAGATACACTATACAACAAGCAGGGCAAGCTATGCTTTTCGTTTTGATGGAGTCAAGATTTTGTTGTAAACGCCGTGGGAAACCAACAAAGGGTTTAACTATGCATTATTCTTAGGAATGAATATTAGATGCCTGGTATTTCTAACTTTTCTAATTCTCTTATGGGATTTAGCTACTGTTTAATCTCTGACAGGTGTGGGTGTTGCCTAGGAAGATTTGTAGATCTTTGAACTCTTCCTTAGATGTTGACATCTACTACAGAGTTTTGGTTGTCACCATGTATCCTCCTCAGAGCCAGGCTTAAGTCTACAGTTGATGTAGGCTCCTCCTGGTCTCGTCAATAGTCCTGTGAAGGGATCAGAGGTGGAAGCATAACTCTTCGTAAGCCTTCTGAAAGAAGCCAAGTATGCCAAGCATTTATATCAAGTCTCTTACTAAACTATCACTTAAAGTTCCCATATGCAGGGTTGGGGATTTAGCTCAATGGTAGAGCACTTGCCTAGCAAGCGCAAGGCCCTGTGTTTGGTCCTCAGCTCCGGGGGGAAAAAAGTTCCTGTGTGTTAGGAACTTTAGATCATAGCAGGATTTTCTTCTTTGCACTTCCCAGAAACACTTATTAAGAACATTTGCTTGTAAATTGAAATTTTTTCTATCTGTGTCTGTCTGTCTGTTGCTCTCTCTTTTTCTTTCTTCATTTCCTTTTACTTCCTTCATTGTTGTCTCTTCCTCAACACTGCTCTCTGTCTCTCTGTTTCTCCTTCTCCCTGATGTTAAATGCCGCATTATTCTGTAATTGGATGGTGCTCTAAGATAATTGGATTTGCTTTCACTCTGAAGACTCAAAGTAAAATGGCAGGCAAAATATTCCTTTCTGCAGTTCAGCAGGCATAGGCAGTGGAAAGAAGATGCTAGATTATACCCAACTGAATACTTTCTGGCATACTTTATCAGCATTGCTAATTGGTAAACCCTGTGTAGAAGCTTTTTATATACAGTAGTTACCCTGAATTATTTCCTATACCATATTCTGAGGCTTCTTCCAATTACTTTATACAACTAGAATCCAAAGGAAATCAGCACTCTGAAGAACACTGTACATGGTGTATTAGCCATGGTTATGACAGTTTCCTTCTAAAAGCTGGTTTCAGATAGCATCTCCCTGATAGAAAAAATGGACACATAAATTCTCAAAGTTTTAAGCTAAAAATCAGGTAGGGTGGAAGATATAGCACTGGAGTTAAAGGAGAATGGTTTCTTGATTCAGACCAACCTTGTTTCATTCTTGTAGACTGTCAGTACAAAAAAACTGTAACTAAGTCATTCAGGACCCAAAGAATTATTCTCTAGGTGAACGGTTTTCCAAAACACCTACTATTGACAATGGTCAGGTGAAATAATGAAAAGGTCAATTCTGTACTGCATAACAAGTTTGTATGAAATCTACCCTTGTTCACAAACCTCTTGGGATTTTGTCATTTGGGTTAAGGATTTGGACAGCCTTTCTGTCAACTTTATAGCCAAAGCTAATGAAGTACTGATTGATCATCCCTGACAAAGACATTTCTGAACAATCCTAGAGTAATGAGCAGGGGTTTCAGAATATCTTAGGTCTCCAGATGCAAACCAGAGAGATATCAAGGAATGCCAAGCCTATCTGTAAGTTATCCTGGAAAACGAAGAAGGGAGTGAGATTGGAGAGGGATAGTGCCCACATCATGGCCTTACTTGGGCCAGTAATACAGAGTTAAAGTCAGTGTTTTTCTGCTTTAGTGCTGGAAGATGCCTGTTCACTTCAAGACTCATTAGTGGAAGGCTGCTCTAAGGCTCGTTAATGCCTGACACTTCCAGACTGCCTTTTATGTAGCAAAGGGAACTCCCAGACCTGGAAAATGCGAGCAAGGGTGCAGGTGGGATCCACAGAGATATGCACTAAGTCAGTAGGGATGGAGAGTTTCCAAGGGCTCTGGAAGCTTCTCTATGCATAATGAAGTGAATCTCCTCACAGTTGTTCCTACACATTTCTATATTCTTGGAACCACAAAGGCTCAAACACTAGGAGAAAATATTTCTCCATACTGTTTGTTTACAGCATAAGTAAATCATCTTTTCAAAAATTAAATAAGTCCATTCAAATGTCATGGGAAAAACACTGATTTCTTATTTTTTTCCATGAAACATTTCCTCTCAACTATCTGAAAATGTGTTTTAAACAACTCAATAGTAAAATTTATCTCCTCATGCCTAGGTCTCATCTTTATTTTCTGAAAAGCAATATCAAAGAGATGTCTGATCTCGGAATTGAATCTGTTATAAAAAGAAAATGCTAGAAGCAACTCCTTCTGAACAGAAACAGGGTCTAAGAGTCAAATAAAGCCAGAAGGGAAAAGGAACACATCTCCTTGGGGCTAGTCCATAGTCACAGAGGAGGAATGAAATGTCACTGCTGCTTTGGAGGCTGGGATGCAATATCCTTCTTGGCTTTAATGCTGGTTTATTGCAGCCAACACATGTTCAACCATACCTAACAGCTGGGAGCCACACTCCTCACCACCTGCTCCTGCCTTCATTCTCTGTCCTTGGTTACATTCTAGCTGTGCCAGAGGTGTACTATTGCTGGCTCTTGACAGGAAGGAAAAGAAAAAAGAAACACATTTCCTGGGGAAGTATTAAAGGTTAGGTGCTAAGACCCTTTTTGATATTTTCAGCCTTGCAGTGTGTGACCTGAATATTTTAGATACAATACAGGGAAGGGACGCTATTTTCCTCTTCAAATTGAGATCTATTTTAGGAGCAGGGACCAGCCTGTTTGTGTCTTCAGAATAATTTTTCTTCCTAAACACTCTTCCCATAGAATTATTTTTCTGAACCTTTTCAATACACCATCTGATTAAGCCATTATTTTTCATTATACACATGCCATTTTTCTGTATTTCTCAAAAGAAAAGTGGTCATTTCATTCAGTTGGCGGTTGGAGTGTTTTGTCTTAAAATAATATTTCATGAAATGCTTTGTACAAATCTTTGCAGCTGCTCGCAGCTTCCTAATTGAATTGCTGTTACTTTTCTAGATGCTAATTGTTGTCTACTTTGCATTGGCACAGTTACTTCAAAACAGAAATGCCTCATCATAGTTCAGACTAGGGACATTTCCAGGTGTAAAACTCCTTGATTCTTTCATACAATTTCATGTAAATGACTGTATCAACACAACAAAGTGAGCAAAAACAACTTCTTCGTACCAAATACAAACATTTAAAAAAGAAAACATTCCTTATTACTTGAAATGGTCTGCTTGTATACTTTTCCCAATTTATGTATTGAAGCCCTCACTCTAAACACATTTGGAGATGAATGTTTATGGAAATGTAGTTAAATGAGGTCATAGACTCTCAGGCCCTGAAGCCTTTAGGAAAATGTACGCCTCGTTCTCAATTGTTGAAGAGCCTGCAAATGGCAAGGTAAAAAGGCTAAGTTAGTAGTTACATATTCTACTGAGCTAAATTGATATCTAATAGACCATGGACCCTGTGGAGAGCGCTGAGTTCTATATTTTCAGGAACGACAGAATATCATATATGTAGGTCTCAGAAGAGGATAGACTGCTGCCATTGCCACCAGAATGTCCTCCTGAAGTTCCAGCCTTGCTTTAACAACTTTCCCCTGGACAACAGAACTCTTGCTGTTCATCCTTCAACCTGTGTAAATGTACACAATGTTTGGCCTTGAGGGTTTTTTTTTCTAATATCACTTCTTGAGTATCGCTATTGGTGGATGGCATTAAGCTGTGTTAATGCATTACAGTTAGTGAGATCTCATGATGATAAGGAGAAGGCTCCAGAAACTCACCTTCTGCAGATAAGGCCACTTGGCAACATCATATAGATGGTGATATTTATTTCCTCTGCATAATTATCTAGAAATGAAACCATGTTTGGGTCATGCCCATGTGTTAAGGTCTCAGAGTGGGAACTACACATCCATGCCAATATTGGCGATGTCGTTTTAAAAATTTTAGACATTCTATAAAGTTACAATATCACATTTTATATGAATTTACCTCATGACATATTGATGCATCTTTTTGATATACTTAATGTAAGTATATTAAAATATTTTGCCCATTTTTGGGGGTTCTTCATCTTTTATTGGTGATTTGTTAGCATTTCAAAAAGTTTTGTGCAAAAGTGCCTAGTCATATATTTATATTATGAGATCCTCTTTTATATATCATATTGTGGATGCTACATATTATATGTATTTCAAAAATACATTTCAGCACTCTGGGGCACCTTTTTTTTTAAATGGCTTTGCTAATGGAATATGTGGAAGTCTAAGATATAGATGGTTTTGATGTATTATCTAAAAAATTTCACCACCGAGTTTCTTAACACAGAGATACTCTTATCTTTTCTTCCAGTTGCTTTATTTTTCTTATCTTTTTTGTATAGGCCTATGATCTCCATCAAATTAATTCTCATATACGGAATGATATAGGACTCAAAATTTAATTTGTCTCTTAAGAAGAAATAGATGGATATCTATTTTTAACAATAACACTTTCTGACAATGATTTCCTGTTGAATTGACTCAGTTCCTTGGTTTATAAAAGTACTGACAGGGTCTACAGCTCTTTGTGGTCTCTGCTGTTCCACTGCGAGGCTTAGTTAGTGCTATGGTTGAACATTGTCTAATCAGGATCTCCACCAAGCCTTAGAATTTGATAGCACAAGTCTTTCAACATCATCTTGTTTTATCTAATATAACTTGACTATTCTACTTTACTGTCTTTTTGATTCACCTTATATGAATTCCAACAATTATAAAAAGGCTTTATGGGACTCCACCAAATCTACAAATTAAATCTTTAAGCAAGGTGAATGTTTTCTTGCTTTCAAAGCTAGGGCTTGAGAATATTTATTGAAAATGTTATTACTAGGTATATTGTTACTATTAGGTATATTGCTATTACTAGGTATATTGTTATTACTAGGTATATAGTTAATACTAGGTATATTGGCCTCATTGGTACTATCAAAAGCCTTAGCAGAAACAATTTCTGGGATATGAATTATTTTGACTTACAATTTAGTGGGAAATAGCTCACCACAGTGGAGAGGTTATGTCAAAAGGAGCAGTAGGGGGCTGGCCACATTGTGGCTGCAGTCAGGGAGCAGGAAGAGAGAAATGCTTGTGCTCAGCTTGCTTTTTAATTTTTATTTGGTCAGATATCTCAGTCTGTGGAATGACACTTCCCATATTCAGAGGGAAAGAACTGATCATTGTAGGTATAAATTTTCTCAACCTCCTTTAATGAGGGTTAAACCTCTCTTTTAGCCTACCACCCACCAGAGGTAGTACAAAAATGTTTTTAGGACATGGGGGAAGTAGACCTTTAGAGAAATAGTTCTTTGGGGGTGATTCCAATCTTCATTGTCAGGATAACAGCAGTCCAGTCCTCTAGCAAACACCAATAAAAAACCATCAGCAGAAGTGAAGTTCATTCAGCAATCACCAATCAGGAATCAACAACTACAGCTCAATCCAGAAGAAACTGCAAGGCTCACCAACTGGCCTGAGGATGCAGAAACAGCAAGAAGCTGCAGAAACCTCAGGAGAAGTTCTGTGGTGAGTTTCTCCCTATGACATCACCACAAGCTAAGCTAAACAAACAAGATCAGTGGAAGCAATACCTGTGTGCCATCAGCAAAGAATAGTGTGGCAGAGAAAAGTCAACCAATGCTTGGGCTCACACTGTCTTTAGATCATATTTATATTTTAAAGTTCACATGTCCTTTCACATTTCTACAATAACAAAACATTCTTTCATCTGTGTCTACTTCAGCAAAACATTCTTCCACATGTCTGTTTTAGCAAAGCATCCTCTCACCTGTGTGCCCCAGCAAACCATCATCTGACATAACTGACTTTCCGAAGAGACCAGAAGTTACCATTCCAGTTCACAGTCAAGAACAGAGAGCAGTGGACTAATGCATGCATGCCAGTGTCCAGTTTGCCTTCTCCATCTAATACAATCCAGGGTGTGCTGCTCAACAGATGGTCCTTCCTACAACTAAAGTGGATCTTTCCATACGGACGACTTTAGAAAGTCCTCATAGATATTTTCAGGGATCTTTTTGTCAAGTGATTCTAGATTTGTCAAGTTGATCATCAAAACAAAACTTAATATTCTCCAATTGGAATGTCATTGTGCATTAGTTTTTGCCGTATTACACTGCAGAGCCCCACAGTGCATCGATGGGTTTTACTGTATTGCACTGGAGAGAACTACAGTACAATGATGGACAGGAACCGAACTCTCCCTCACCTTCAAGGCAGAACAGAGAGTGGCTCAACCTTAAGTATATCCACTATAAGATTTTTATAAATGTTCTTTGTTTTCACTCAATTTTAAAGCATTATTAATTTAAAATTGGAATATAATTACACCATTTTTCTTTCCTTTTTGTCTTTCCAAACACTTTCATAGAGCTTCCTTGCTCTCTTTCAAATTCGACACCCCTTTCCATTAATTATTGTTACATATATATGTGTATGTATATACATACATGAATGACCAGTACACACCTCTCTCTCTCTCTCTCTCTCTCTCTCTCTCTCTCTCTCTCTCTCTCTCTCTCTCTCGTATATAAATACCACCTGCTCAGTCTGTACAATGTTACTTGTATTGTGTCTTCAAGAATGAACATTTGGTTTTGTGCAGTTAGTTTTGGTTCCTTTCCCTGAGGAAGACTATCCTCCTACTCTCAGCACTCTTTAGTTGCCTGTAGTTCTTTGTGGAGAATTGAGGCCTCCCAAGCTTGCTGCCTCTGTTCCCACCCACTATCCATATTAGCACATTTATTGATGTCACCCTTGTTCAGCTCATATTCAGATAGTCATGCTAGCGATATTTTTATGGGCATAGTTCCTGACATTCCTTCGAGATACTGCATATCAAATTTCCTGTCCATCTGGGTTCCTACATGAGTTTCATTTTCTTGAAGTACATTTTTCTACACCAGTTCTGATGATTGTATGATTTTCTTTCTTCTTCATCCAATTAAAATGATGTGTTACACATTCAAACCTTAGAAGTGAATCCACTGCTACATAAATAGATGAATTTTTTTCTAAGAGTTCAAAATGGATTCACTTCTAAGGTTTGAATGTGTACTTCAAGAAGATTATTATCCTAATTTATTTTCTAATATTTCAATACTAGAAATATTTAGAAAGCATTAAATTCACCCACTATTGCTATGTTAAGGTGAATACACCTTATATCTAGTGGCATTTTATGAAACTGGATACACCTGTGTTTGGTGTATATGTTTAGAGTATTAATATTCTCTTGATTGATTGCTTCATTAATCAATATAAAGTAACCTTCTTTTCCTCTTCTGATGAGTTTGTGTTTGAAGTCTATTTTGTCAGACATTATAATGGCCACACATGTCTCTTTTCGGGTTCTATGTGCTAGGACTCTCTTTTTCAATTCTTTTACTTTAAAGTAATGGTGAGGTTTGTTTCCTGGAGGCAGTAGAACATGAATCTTGTTTTCTATGTTTTTACAAGAGAACTGAGACTATTAATGCTCAGTTATGACCAGAATTATTTGCTTATTTCTGTTATTTTACTGATCATGTAGCATCATAGTCTTCCTCATTTATTTAACTGTTATATCAGTGTTTATTTTTCTTCTCAGGCCTCTTGATTGTTTTTCTCCTTCTCTATTTGAAGTATTCCTACTAGTCAATATCCTGTTGAGCAAGCTAGGCATTCATAAACTTTTAAGTCTGCTTTGGTTTTTAAAAAGTTTTGTCACTCCTTCACTTTTGATAGATAATTTTGCTGGGTATATTATTGAGAATCAGCAAATGTGGTCCTTCAGAACTTGAACTCAATCTCTCTAAATCTTTCTGGCTTTAAATGTTTCTGTTGAATTATCAGCTGTTATTCTGACCATCCTGCCTTTAATGGTGACTTGACCCTTTTCTCTTGCAACTTTCTGGGCTCCTTCTCTATTTCCTATACACAGTGTCTTCAGTTTCATGAGAAGAGTCTTTTCTGCCCCTATTTCTGTTCTGTATTCCTCTTGTACTTGGATGGGCATTTCCTCCCTAGATTTGAAGTTAATTTTCTTTGATTTTTGTGTATTTGATGTGGAATTTTCTCCTACTTCTATACCCATAATTCACAAATTTAATCTTTTCATAGTATTCAAAACATTACATGTTCCATTTATTTGTTTCCACAAGCCTTATCACTGATCGTGATTGAGTGATATAATTTCCTCTGCCTTGGCTTCTCACTCTAACAGTATGTCCTCTACACAATTCACTGTACTGGTGAGGCTTTTCTGCTAGATTTTCATTTTACTTATTGAATAATTTTTTTAGCATCATTTCAGTTTGTTTTTCCTTTTTTTCAAATATTTCTAGCTCTACAGTATTCTGTACTAATACAATTAATTGATTTCATTCAGTTGTTTGAATGCATGTCATCTTTGAGATTCTTAAATATTTTATAGCTCTTCTTTGGAAATTTTTGTTGGAAATTTCTTCTAACTTCTCATTGGGAGCGTTCTCTGTGGAGTTTATTTTTTAAAGAAACACATTGTGTGCGCACATGTGTATGTGTGCGTGTGTGTGTGTGTGTGTGTGTGTGTCTGTGTAGACGCGCGTGTGTGTGCGTGCACATGCATGCATGTGCACACACGTGTGTGTGTGTCCCAGCTGTCATGATTTACATTCTCACTAATTCTTCCCATATGTTTTTTGAACAGTCACTGACATAGGGCCTGTAACATTTGCTATCTTCATGCCTTTCCCCCTTCAACAAATTCCAGATCCACAGCATCTCTGTCTCCTACATTTCAAGGGGTTATTCTTCTTCATACCACAAACAGAAACACATTTTCCTTGCTCTCATTCCTGTTGATGCAACTATATCTACTTCTTACATTGAATGATACCCCAAACCTTTGTGATTAATTTCTTGTCCCCCCCAAAGCTTGTGTTTCTGATGAGAAAACAAATTGAGGACTCTGGAAGTGTCTGTCTTCAAGGTTTGGAGTGGCTGCTGTGTCTTGGACTCTCTGTCCAAGGTTTCAGTGATGGTGAGTAAGGACAGCTGTGGCAACCAGCTGCAGCTCTTCTCTAGGTGTAAGGAAAGTGGTTGGTTGAGGTGACCTGCAGAACTCTGAACTCCCCTCCTTCTGATTGTACAGCAATGCTTTTAAGACTCAACTGTCTTGCTGTAGAACTTAGTTGGTGCAGGTTTGTATGTTTTCCCAGGACCTTGGTATCTTTTTTTAACATAGTCATTATATATATATATATATATATATATATATATATGTTCTGGTTTGTTTTACATGGAGTGGAGATAGTTGCAGCCTGTGTACTTCCTTGTTCTGTTTAGAAGTAGAGGGGGGGGGAAAGAAGTAGATATCCTGGTGCTGTTAAGCTAAGATTTAAGAATATTTTTTTCTTTAGGTGAATTTTATTTTAGAGATTCACAATGGCATTCCTAACTGTCATTTTCTAGCTGCACTTTGTTTTACTTTTGGATAGCATCTACTGACTAGACAATGCATCTCCCCAAATGACAAATTAATAGATAACGATTTCATTTTCTCTGCAAGGCATTTGTTAGAACATTGGGCTCCTGCTCTTTGGCTCCCAGTTGTGACTAGTTTTTGGTTTCATTGTTGTTCCTCTTCACCTTAAGTTGGATGAAATGCTAATGTATTAATGTACTGTATTAACACTTTTTTATAGTTTCATGTGGCTGTGTATCTCAGGCTTACAGTATGAGATATATATATATATATATATATATATATATATATATACATATATATATATATATCTTAAGAGAACAGGTCTAGCTGGCAATAGTGGCATGTGTCTTTAATCACAGAATTTTCAGAGGCAGAATCTTTCAGTTCAAGGCCAGTGTGGTCTTCACAAAGAGTCCAGGACCTGCCAGGTCTACACACTGAGATCCAGCTTAAGAAATAAAAATCACTATGCATTTACATAATTTGTTGAAAAGTCGCCCTTAGCTTTATGGCATAAATAGTGTTTGGGGCATTTAACACTGTGAAGGGCTATGCTTCCTGAGGCACAGCACTGCAGGCATCATAATGCTTGTTATCCTCCTGAGTCAGACACTGACCCCAGTTGTTCAAACCATACTCTCCACTATGCTGCTGAGACACCCATCAACCTAGGCTGTTCCTGTCATACTGTCCCGTATCCCCACACATTCTCCTTTTTTCACTTCTACAGTCTGTTATATGTTCATCGTGATAATCACTCTTGCTTTTCAGTAACCAGAGGCAGAAGATAAATCAGAACTAGATCTGACATGGATCTATAAACACTTACCAATCTAATGCCTTCCACCTAATTTATATTCCAACACAGAGTTCTAGTCCCATACTTGGCGGATGTTTCTTTTAAAAATTCAGAGCTATCTTTTCCATAGCTGCTAAAATCTGGAACTAACCTGGATATCCTTTACAGAATGAGTGTTAATGAGTTGGGACATGTCCACTGTCCCAGATTGTAGAGTAGCGGAGAAACCATTCTTCTGCTCACCCTGAGTGAACAACAGCCCTGAAAGACAAGGTTACCAAGAACAGGAAGTAGAAGATGAGTTACTAATAATAGTTTCACTACCCCTCACTTGCTAATATTATTCAAGTGACATAATGTACCAAAGTTCTATAATGGGAGGGTGGCTACCACTACATATAAAAGAAGACATAATAGCTATGATTATAATACCCACGTATTTTGTGCCTCCAGAAATTTTGAGTCAACGCTCGGGAGCCCATGGTTTCTTGTCTCCATTATTGTTTATTCTATAAAGTACTTAGTCAGAAAATATGCCAAGTTTTAAAGTTCACTCAAAGAACTGAGAATTAAAAAGTTTACTGTTATGTGCTAATGGGTGGCCCTGCAATTTATGATCACTTCTTCGTGAGAGCAAATCTGACAGAGGCACTCTACAAGATCGGGGATGGTGGATGGGGATGATGTTTATATTTACCTCTGAACAAATAATTTTAAATCTAATTTTTTAGCTATTTAATGAATAAGATGATCTGTAACACATATTTCATGTAGGTCTCAGAATAACTGAAAAGCCTCAAATATCATAACCAGGAAGAAGCAAGGTTGAGCCTTGATTATTATATTATTATTATTGATTCTATCCCAATCAAAACTCACAGCTCGGGAAGGAACTTGATCGTCACACTTGTAATCCCTGCACTGATGAAGCTAAGGCAGGGGGTTTGTGCTATATTTGAAGATAACTCTCTCTGGATACAAAGCAAAACTCTATCACAAAATCAATCAATCAATCAATTAATCAACAATGAACAAAAATTCTCAATGTTAATACTAGCATGCTTTGGGGGATATCTACCATATATAATGCCAGGTGCATTCCAGAAGTAGCTCTCAATGACTCAAAAAGCTCCTGAGTCTGACAAACAGGAGCCACCCACTATCATTCCTGACAAGTGATTGTCCTTACCATGGATCTCCAAACAATCTTGTTTTGATGTCCCTCCTAATCCACACCTAGAGGCTCCTGTACTTTTGTTCTACCCCTAGGTCAACTAAAGAGAGAAAATTTCTTGTAGTAAGATTCAGACTGTACACAAATGTGTAGGAATTGAATGAAACCTTCTAGTCAAAATGCTTGAAGAATACAAACTACTGGTTTCGATTTTGAGACATATAATTTGGTTCAGATTCATTCTAGAGGTAGTGAGTGAATAATTTAATTATAACATGTAGGTGTATAATAATTTTTAAATTCCTAAATGCACTGGACAAGAAGTCTGTTGATGAAAAGAAACAAAACAAAACAAACAAGCAACCCCTCCCAAACTCAAAGTGTTTAGGAAACTAGTTTTGAGTGACATTGCCTCTAGAAAAAAATAAAGAATGATTAACAAGTAAACCTTCATCCTTATTTAATAGCTAATTACATTCTATGTGTGAAGTAGTAAAAATGTGTATGGATAAATACACTTAAAGCTGAAGGGAACAGAAGGCAAAAATCACTCTGAGAGTATTCCTAAAGGAGAAAATACTTCTACAGCCACCCAGGCTGAGAGAGAAACTGCAGTGCAGCCATCTTTGCTGAGAGAATCTGCAGTGCAGCCCTCTATGCTGAGAGAGAACCTGCAGTGCTAAATGTAAAGCTCCTCTGCTTTTCTGCCTCTCCCCCATATTCTCTTCTCTTTAAAGTTTGATCAATGGAATATATGATCTGGGTTTCCAGTCACCTAGCTAGGCTTCCTTACTCCTCTGTTTCATGAATTTCTATTTATCTATCAATGCAGAATCTGTGTTGTAAATACCTCCAACAATTAATAGACTCCCCTTTGCAATTTCCCACGAGAAATTGAATTGAGTTCTGATTTTTAGTGCAAAATTTCCAGTTACTGCACCTTGGGAATGCCATGGAAGAGTTGTGTCACCATTCCTTCTGGGCTCGAAATCTCTTTCTTTCACCCTCTCAAGGATCCATTTCTTTTAGAACTTGACCTTTCCTCTATATACTCCTGAAAACAGCCAAACACCTTGTCAGTAGTGCTTTCCAATAGTGGGTAAAACACAAAAGGAACTCTGAAACTCTCCCTGGGGGATTGACCAGCAATGACTGTACAGTGCAAGTAAAAGTAGACAAAAATGTAGGAAGTGCACATTTTAAAAATCACAACACCAAAGAAAAGGAGCTGAAATCCTGCATAGATCGAGCAGGATATTGTAGAAGGAAAACGAAGTTAGTACAGTATCTGCTCCTTTACAAGCTTCATTCTCTTGGTATGAGAAGCAGCCCTTTCAAAAGTGACTTAAGGAGGAGAGAGTTTATTTCAATTTACTGAAAAAAGTCAGGACGGCTAAAGCAGAAACCATGGAGGAACATTACTTAATGGCTCACTCTCTGGCTCATGCTCAGCTGTATATTGTTTTATACTTCTTAAAACCACCAGCCTAAGCATGGTGTTGCCCATAGTGGGCTCAGCCTTCCAATTTAATCATCAGTTAGCCCAATGTCTCACAGACGTGTCAGACACGGCCACAGGCCAATTCCTTTGTAGCAGTTCTTCATTTGAGGCTCCCTCTTCAGATGACTTTTTGTTGTGTTAAGTAGAAAACAAAAGCAAACAAATGCACTTATAAGTCAATTCCAAAATAGTATCTTAAATTTACCATACATTTTGGGTCAGTCTTTTTCTACATAACACCAGACTTTTAAGGATTCATAGTTTCTATTTTATAAAAATTTCTATAGAGAAATTAATGACAGATTTTGAAATTTCAAACTATTCTTTGACATCAGAAATGAGAAGAGAAATCTTTACTTTCCTTATAGTGTTTGAAAATTATTTTTACTGAGTTTATTATGGAAAAAATGTCATTTTTATATTTACGTGTTTTCATTTTTTAATATTGTTCCCAATAGCATAAATTCCACTCATTATTGTCATACTTTATTTCAAAGGAGTATTACATATAGGTATTTTATATAGAAAACATTCACAAATTAGACTAGATTTTACAAAAATAAATACAAATAAAAGTAGTAAGTGGTTAAAAATACAATATTTTCTGATAGTGAATATTCTCCCCTAGAAAATATATTAAAACACCTGCTGTCCTGTCTGATATAGTCAAATGGCTTGCCTCTCATTTTACTGTCATAGAAGCAAGTCTCATCATAGGGATTTAGAGTCTAGCCTTTCTCATATATTTGTATATTTGTTGTATATGTGTGTTGTGTACATGTGTCTTCACATGTGTAGGATGATATGCTTGTCTATGTATGCACGCATGTGCAGACCTGAGGTTGATGTCTGCAACCCTCTACTGTTACTCTCTTACTTGTTTGCTGAGGCAGGGTCTGACTGAACCTTGAACTCACTGCTTCAGCTACAGTGGTGGGCCAGCAAGCCACTAGGATCTGCCTGTCTTAGCGCTACCTGCAGCACTATGGTTGTAGATGTCTGGCATTATGTGTGTTCTGGGGATCTGAGTCCTGGTCCTCTCAGCCTGTGGATAGGTTCAAGGTCAAGGTCAAATGAAGACTTGTTTACCCCAAAGTTTTGGGTCTGTCAGCATTCCTGTTTCTGTTGCAACTTTAAACAGCTAAATAGTTGTAGTTGAAAGTAAGTGCTCTCAACTGGATAGCAGCCATTCATAAAACAGGACCAATCTCCGTTATGTTTTCATAGTAATTAGCAACTTTACACAAATGCTTTCATTCCCTAGTGAATTTCAGACCAGTCAACAACTATTTCTGAAGATAACTAAATGTAAATATTTGTTAATTTTTACTTTATATGTATGAGCATGTTGTCTAGATGTATGCACATGCACTTTGTGTGTGTGTGTGTTTGTGTGTGTGTGTGCATGTATGTGTGCACACAGTGACCAGAAGAGGACACCATTGACAGAGCTATAGACAGTTGTGAGCGAACACGCGGGTACTGGGAACCCAAGTCATGTCTTCTACGGGAGCAGCGAATGAGTGCTCTTTACTGCACAATCTCTCTAGCCCCCAAACCACTAAATGGGAGCATTAGTGCTCCATCTAATTTCATCGTTGCTCTTTCCGCAATGTTTCAAGGTGAGGTACCATTACTTCCTTGTTGGGGGAGTAAAGGGAATGGGTCCAGGGATGAGGCACCATGGAGATGATGTGGTGATGGTGATGGTGACTCACCACTGCTTTGTCTGATGCAGTTCAGTTACCTTGGGACTAAGTGGCACAAGCTAGGAATTGGAAAGCTAGTCTTCCCTGTACTATTTAAAAACGTCTTTTCCTCATTTATCACAGTCTCAGAGTCTTCAGGGACACAGATCTTTGTTCTCTGACTATGAGGCTATGGCTAGTTCTCACTGGTACTTCTGGATTAGGACCTTTCCATCATCATCATCCTCTCTCTCACCTTTTCTTCTGCTATCCGATTACAAGGTTTTACTCCCTTATGTTCCCTGTTGCTAAGCTTGGGGATAATAGCTGATGCTTTCTAATTAATCCCCACCCTCATTTTTTCTTTCCTTTCTTCTTCCCCCCACCACAACATAGCTGTTTACATCGACCTATGGCTGCTGTCAACATTTTCCTCAGAACAAGTCCTCTGACTTGGAACTTTGACTGTGATGGCCCCTGCCCCCTCTCAGTTCAGCAGGCCCCTGCCTTCCAGGAGAGATGAAGTATGGCCAGAACACAGCCTGTGAGCACTCATCAACCAGAGCCTGTCTCCATTCCCACACTAAGGTCTTCACTGTCTATGGACAATTTAGGTCAGATTAAACCCATCCACCTCCCCAAACACTGCTCAGCTCTTTATGATAGCCTCCAGGGTCATGGATGGGTCGTAAGGAGTGAGTTCCTGCTCATGAAGTTGGGAAGCAGTGTATGCTGCTCTCCCAGCTTTCAAGTGGTCTATGTGGAGCTGGTATTTAAGCAGCATGGATTGTCATGGATGGTGTGGTTGGGCTTGGAAGAGAGTGTATCAGAATTTTTTCCCACTTTGCAAAGTGTTTGGAGTTCAGATCAGCCAAGTGTTTAACAGAAGGAATATTGCACTTCTTTTTCTCTTTCAAAATAAAGTAAAACTATTTGACTTACCCTCTTGCTGGTGCTTGTATTTTCACATGATGGATTTCTCTAAAGAGATTAACAAAATAAATCTGGGGTGCTTTTCTGCTTCTTTAGAAACTCTTGTAACTTAGAGTGAAAGAAAAATCTATTCTTCTTGGCTTTGCGATGGCTTGGAAAGGACTCTGTCTCACCAGCCAGCCTTTGCAAATGAGTTCTGATTGTAGGCTTTGAAGGAAAGGACCCCCTTATAGCTGACCAGAGTTATGCAGTATCTACAAATAGTAGCTTCCAGAAGATCATTTAAAGCCAACTGCTATTAACTCTCTGCTTCAGATAATTGATAAAACTTGATCAACTAATTATTTTTCTTCTCACTGAGCTGTTTGTAGCAGTGACTCATTATTCATTAAATTATCTACATGCTTAGAAAGCTTGACAAAACCCAGCTGTTTTGCAATTGAATATTACTATTTTAATAATTCTCAGAAAGGCCTTAGTTTTCTTTGTGCTACATAAGCAGCATCTTAAGAATTTATTATAGCTTATTTTGAGGAGTCAAATCATGCAAGGAAGGAATTGTGACAAAAGCAGGTAGCTTTTTGCTGTAAAAGCAAGAGAATGTGAAAATAAAGCTGAGCTGTAAACCTTACATCCCAGCCTCAGTGAGCTACTCTTCAATCAAAGCTCTGTCTCCGAAAAGTTCAGTAGCTACCAAAATAGCCCCTCTTGCTGGGCATCACGTGATCAAACACACAAAGTTCCGAGATTTTTTTATATCCACTCTACAGCATCATGGTGAATATAATTTTGAAATACAGAAAATGCAACTTATAATATTCATTTATGTAGTACATTTTAAATTTTATAAAGATACTCAAATGAATGCTCACTTAAATCATTAATACCTCAGAAGGGTAGAAAGAACAGCACCTTTACCATGGTAATGTAGAGAACTTTTTACTGAGTTTAATTTAATTTTTCTTAATATGAAATCAATATCATGGATCTGTTTTGAAGGCTTCCATTGTGGTGAGACATGATCTAGCTATGAAGATTCATCATAATTAGCTAAGCAAAAAAAATTTCTGAAGCTACCATTTATTGTTATGTGAGTAGAACAGCAGGATAACGATGGCTGTGATTGAATGATAATAAAAGATGAATAGTTTGTCAAGGGGTGTGAGCAGTGGTTTGTGAGAGATTATATCTTAATCCAAAGAAACAAATCCAATACATGGATTTTCTCACAGTGTTCTGTATAATGAGAATCTCAAGATAAAGATCTGTCTTCTTACTTAGCCAGCCAGCCAGTCAGCACACACACACACACACACACACACACACACACACACACACACACACACACACACATCCCTGCAGAGTAACGAATATGATTCTGTGAATATGTTGCTCCAAAGATGATAAGAGGATGATAGAAAAGAAGTTCATGTGGGAATTATCCATTCACTTTCAGATAGTTGTCAAAGGCAACAAAACTTAAACCAGAATGAAAATATTGCTTCTTTTTGTAAAGAAACAAACTTTGAGATGAGTCTACTATGTAGCCCAAGTTTGTAACTGGGCTCAATTTTGTAATTCTTCTGCCTCAGTCTCTTTGGTGCTGGGCTTATAGACTTGCGGCTACCATTGCTAGCTTCGAAATATTGTAACAATTCAAGTATTATTTCCCATTGCAGTTGTAACGATGACTTATGTCCATCTCACACACAGAATTAATTCATCTCATCACTGGGGCCCCCAAAGTCTCAATTTAAGAGTATCATCTCAAATTTTAAAATTATATCAAAATCTCACAGGTTCCAAAGTCCCAAATCAAATTATAGAAGTGACCTAAGTTAGATAGAAAGAAGAATCTGGATTTATTTCATCCCGTTACAAATTCTTCCCCATTGGTGAACCAGTAATGCTCAGGGCTCAAATTTGATTGAATCAACATGCCAAGATTTATTGTGCACACTGGTGCCCAGGAAAACGATGGGGCATCATGACAACTACATAGATTACTATCTCAGAATGGAGGGAGACAGAACGTCGAGGACCCAAGCAGTTTCTAAGCTCAATGTGAGCATACGCCTTCAAATTTGAACCTGGATACCTGGGCCTGCCTTGCGAGCCAGGGCGAGTCCTTTAGGCTACCCACTCCGTACATGTAGAATAGCATGGATCTAAATGAAAGTTAATTGCTTGATCAGCCTGTTTTCTGCCTGTCTGAAAATTTTGACAGTGCAACCATTTTCACCAGCTTTGTCTCCTTTCTGTTTCTCTCAGTTCGTACTGGCAACTTTCTGAGGATGTTAAAGCCTCACGAGACTAACTGATCCGCCATTGCAACTGAGGAACTCATCCTATCAGATCCAGTGTCCTGCCCAGAAGAACTGGAGAATTGATACAGAGCTCTGCAGATTTACCTCAGAAGACCTGGGTCTCACGGAAGTCGCTGCTGCAGGAGCTGCCTCCTGGAGTACTCTTGCCTTTCCTCCTGTCTGCGATCAAGCCAAGGCTGCAAGCAAGACCTTCGCACTTCCCCTTAGAGTGCTCTTCTGATACAGGATATTCTGGGTTGGCTTCCTTTGCAAACTAGATAAGTGAAGCCTTTCCCAAACTATCAAGCCCCTTGATTTATGAATTATGTCTTGGTTCTGTTTACTATAGGTGGTGAAAGAATTCATTCTCCGCCTTTATCAATGTGCTTGGAAATCTTAGAAATTCTCAAGGTCACTGTGTGTGAGTTCTAGCTTTCTTCCTTAGTGTAGTACATTGTGAAGAAGTCTGTTACCGTGACTCTCTGTGGTGATCTTCCCTCCACTCTTAGTAGGGTTGCTATTTTACTGCGTCTTGGCAGCATACCTTTTAACAACCTTATTTGTATTAACAGCTTTCTTTTTAAATAACTATTGAAATATTCACTGTAAGCAAGCTTTCTTTGTCAGATTATTTCAGAATATGAACATTCGGTGTCCATATTTTCATTGAGAATGTGGGCACTGGTGTCTCCAATTTCCATTAGCTCTCTCCCGCCTTCCAATTATAGAGTTCCAAAGCTACATTATTATTTTAGGTATTTTCTAGAGAGGGTTTTCTTTTCAGGGACTAAAATTTTACATAAGTTAAAATTTTTCTATTGCAACAAACTAGTGTCTTAAAAGAATGCAGTCAGACCCTGCTTCTCCCTTTACCCCTGACCATTTTTTATACTCGACGACCATTTATACTTTCTTTGATTCACTCTGGGCATTCTTCTTTCCTTGACCCTGCCTTCCAGAATGACAGAAGGATGGCCCAGACTTACTGGATGACATGCCATTTAGACCCCTTGATTTGTCACATAACAGGTCTTCTCTGTTAGGAATTCAGTTTCTGGGAAGGAGGCTATAGGTTTTGTGAGAAAATATTTTGGCAGAAGCAAAGAATGTGAATGTATTAATGTTTGACCCAAATTTTCCAGGAAATGTTGACAGCCCCTTTTTACAAAGCTTTCTATTAGCTATGTTAGCATTTAAGAATTGTCTCCTCTGACAGAGGAGAGGTGAGAAGCCATGGCAGGTGATGTTAAGATTCTGCTCTGTGTATTTACAGGTTGTTATTAATGTTCCTAAGGGATGGATGGTACCAGGCTTTGTATGTTTAAGTGGGCAATTATATCTTACCAATTGGATCTAAGATTATTGTGTTATGTGTTCTTTTATGTGACAGTTTGAGTGTAGGAAAGTGTGCGGAGGCAGGAGACTCTGGGCCCCTGAGGAGTATCTTGGGGCACTGTGGTGCCGAACCTAAGGAGGTAAAAGACAACAATACTTTTTTTATTTTTTATATTTTACAACAACAGATGCCGAACCAATGTGATGGGCAAGAATCCACTAGTAATCCTAAAAGTTGAGAGAAAGTTTTTATTTTCTAAGTACGAGGAGGCCAGCCCCATGTTAAGTCATGTGATATCTCAAGGGTTGGAACTCAAACAAAGAAACTGGGAAGTAGACTGGGCTGGCAGGCGTAGGTCCCCTGCTGTGGGATAAGTAATGGCAGCTCAGAGAGTTAGAGATCAAAAGCTGCTTTTTAAAGAAAGTTGTTTAGCAAGTCTTTCAGGATACTCATATTCTTTTTAACGTGGGCTCCACGGGAATTTTGGGTTGAAATCCTAGTTAGACAAGCTACTTCTTAATTACAGGTATTATTAAAAGGTGATTGAGTTTGTTTTTAGAAAGAAAAAGGTAAATAGATTACCTGAATCAGGTGGGGATTTTCATCCATGGTTCAGAATTTAGAGAGGGAAAAATTAGTCACTACCTCCAAGTAGAGAGTTGTGATGAATGTCTGTAACACCAGGGAGAGTGAATGCAGACATATATTGTGGAAGTTATTAAGGTTAAATAAAAATCTGTGGCTCCGGGTAGAGAGCTTAACAGATTGAGATATATTGGGCAAAAGTCCTGGTTTGATATGTTGCTTATTGCTATTGGAACAACTGATAGGTATTTGGTTTGTTTTATGAATTACCACACTAAAGACCATATGGCTCGTTGATGCCTGCTAGTGAGGGTTTGTGGTTACTTTTGATATTTACCACAACAGGAAGCTCGAATTCTCTTAACGTGGGCTCCACAGGAATTTTGGGTTAATTTCCTGCTATCTCCGACTACAAAAGTCTACTAGACTCATTGTTTAGCTTGCTTCCTTTTTTAAAAAATTGTTTAATCTTCATAGTGGATGTGATTTTGAGTTTTATGGTTATATTATTACTCTGGGAGAGAGTGCAAGATACAAGCCTTTCTGGTTTCAGACTAAGAAACACAGTGTTTTGGGAGAAAGATTTTGTCTTTGTGCTTTTAAAAAGTGTGATTAGGCTCTGGAAACCTTACAGAGTCATACTGATCAGATTTGATAGAGCTAGACGCCTGAAAATTTTATTCAGGAGAATCAAACAAAAAGATATCTCTATTCTAAACTTTTGTCTTGAGAGTTGTATTTTACAGAGTGTGCCTACTTGGAATCCTGGTCTCAAGGACTTTCAGCTGGGTCCATTCAGGAGGACTTTTAGCTGGATCCAGTCGGGACACATCGGCTATAGCATTTACATCATTCTTCCTACCCCCTACCCCCAAGGATAGCTCAACGCCCATGTACAGCTTGAAGAAGTTATGGAGGAGTCATCGCACCAATTCCCTGGACTTTGGGGGGGCTGAAAGTGGTTGTTCTAAAGTTGTTTTTATGAGGAATTTAAAATTGGTTGTAATTTAACAGGGAGGAATTAGCTAGATTGAATTGTACCGTCATAATCTCATTTGGTAACTAAGGTTAAATCATATCTTGTTTGGATATAGAATTATTTGTCAAAAAATTTTAAAAGTACAAGGTTTAGAGCCAGTCCTTCTATTGTTGTCATTACAAACTTCTGAGTTGATTACACCTGTGAGTTAAGATTCAAATAGCGAAGTCATGGCTCTGAGTTTGTGAGAGTACTTTCAAGATAAAATTTAGGATATGGAGACAACAGTTCAGATTACCTTATATAGACAGATGGTTTTCAAAAATGTCAGATATCCACAAAATTTGAGATTTAAAGTTATTTATCTTTTGTTGAGACATATCTGTTCCTAACAGTTCCCCTTTGGCAGATTTAATGAAAAATTTGAACTTCTCTACCTCCAGGTGAGGCAATACTTTGTGGCTAGGCAGCCACTGAACAAAACTGCCTGTTTCATCTGCAGACTAATACTGTCTAGAAAACAACAAATAATGCAGAATAGTTGACTGATAAACCCTGCCAAGACAGGGTTTACCTTCAAAATCTGCATTTCAAGAGTCTGTTAGTTGATTTGGGGACAGAAGGCTAAAGACTTGCGCTCATATGTTGCTAACAGGAGACTGTGCTGGTGGAGATTTGTCTCTACAACCTCTCAGTTCTGGAAGCGTTGTTATGCTTCCTATGTGTATAGATATTTGGTCATTCCCAGATTTCTGACGGGGTTGAAGATATTATAGTCTCATAGCCTATCAGGCTGTTTAACTCTAAATATACATAGTTTATTGGATAGTTATCAGATAGTATACAAGCTAGCCAAGATATAATATAGATTTTAAGCCTTTCATTAAGCTGGAATAGATAACTAAATGTTCTGTTTAACTGATATTGTGATGGACTGGGTGTTGAGAATATCATATGCTTTATAAATTGTAGAATGGTAATAATTGTAACAATTTATATATAAGTGAAAAGGCTTCTTAACTGGACAAAAAGGGGGAAATGTTGTGGTTTGCCCTGAAGTTATCTGTATTTTGATACTAATTCCACTGCCCCAAGGACAGCTGCCTATAGTCAGTACTCAGGAATCAGGTGACTTCATCAGAACCTCCCCATTGAATTTGTAAAGTACAGGTGAGGGGCAGGTACAGGATAGAAGGAGGCCTGTCATTGGAGGAGAAGGAAGGATGGGTGGGAGAGAAGTTTGAAGGAAGAGGAGGAGACTAGAACAGAAAAGAGACAGAGGAGAGGGTGAGAAGCCATGGCAGGTGATGTTAAGATTCTGCTCTGTGTATTTACAGGTTGTTATTAATGTTCCTAGGGGATGGATGGTACTGTGCTTTGTATGTTTAAGTGGGCAATTATATCTTATCAATTGGATCTAAAAAAAAAAAAAGAATTGTCTCCTTTGGACCTGGCAGTTTTTCATAGGAGAAAATAAGGATATAAGAAGTCCGAAGATGATGGAGCTTGAGCCAGAACTTTACCTGAGTGAGCACTGGAGCCCAATGCCATATCTCAGTAAGTGCAATGACACAAGGAAACCCAGCAGATGTGTTACACAATATTGACCAATTTACATCCAACTCTTAAGAAGTTCAGGTAGATACAGGCTAGCTCAATTTGGGGCTGACCAAAGGTGTTTAGAACTGCATTTTTCTTCAGCAGGAATCATGATAGAAATCTACCACTTGGAAAGCTCTGTAAATTCCAATATCGGCAAGTAGTCCCAGAAGCATCTGCAATGCTTATTTCATACTTCTCAGAATTATTGGAAGAGAATTTGTGTTCCTGCTTCAAAGGAAACTTGAAAAAAACACTGTCTTAGTTAGGGTTTTATTGATTTGAAGGGACACCATGACCATGGCAATTCAAAAAGAAAAAAAATGAATTGGAGCTGGCTTATAATTCAGAAGTTTAATCCATTATTGTCATGGTGGAAAACATGGCAGAATGCAGGCAGACATCATATTGAAGAAGCTAAGGTTTCTATGTCGTGACCTGAAGGCAAGAGGGGACTGTGCACATCAAAGCCCACCTCCATGGTGACACACTTCCTCCACAAAACCACACATACTCCAACAAGGCCACAACTTCTAATATTGCCACTCCCTATGAGTCAAACATTCAAATACAAATCTCCGGGGCGCGGGGCCATTCCTATTCAAACCACCACACGAACGCTGCTGGTAGAAGTAGGGTTTGAGAAGAGTGCACTGAGTGGCCATGATAAATTGTCCTTAGTTGGGAGTGCAGGTCAACTGAGAGTAGAGAAGTCACAGGACACCTTTGGATTCTCTACTTGGAAGAGCCTTGGTGCCGCCATCTGCCTTGGTGATCAAAGGGCCTTGCTTGCCAAGAATTTTGGAGAAGCTGAGATTGAGTCTTGTCCATGCATTCTCAACTACAGTCTATGACAAAGGCAGCCTTGTGGCCCATGGCTGCAGAGGCAGTGAAACTGTCAGGCATGTGTCCTCTCCATACTCCAGTGCTATCGTTTGCAGTAGAGCTCTGAGCACAAGCTGTGCTCCTGGCTCAGAACATACCTCACCCAATCCACCCAACAATTTGTTGTATAATGTTCACATCATGCTGGTGGGGAATCCTCCCAGCCATATTCTACTGTGTTTCCAGAAGATGGGGCTGTACCTATCATTATAAGGTGGGCCAGTTCCATTGACCATAGTGTTTTCTGAGCAAATGAGTAGTATAAACACAGGCAGTGTTTATCTGCCTGAAGGGTGAAGGGCAGCTAGTTCATTTCAAGCTCTTTAGCAGATATCTTGGTACTCATAAGCCACTATCATAGGCACAACTGTCAGCTCTCCTGGTAAGGCACTTCAGAGACTTTCTAAACTTAGTTTACTTTCCATTGACTAGGTAACCAGTGCACTGTCACTCCAGACTCAACCTACTTGGGTCTTTACAACTTTTCTTCTGCTTTCAAATACAAGAGCCTGTAGGGAATAGTTCACATTCAAATCAGAACACCTCATATCCACACCTACTCACATGAACGCATGTTTACACACACACACACACACACACACACACACACACACACACACACCTTGATTCAACTTATAATGCCTTCAGCTAATAGTCTTGGGAATTTGTCCTATGAATAAAGAAGTTTTCTTCTCACTACCACAGTGGGTCCCCTCTTGTGGTATCAGAAAGCACATGCCAACCCAAGGCTGATGTTCAGGACACCATGAGCCTTTCCGTTAACTCACTGCTAATACTTAGGTGAATCATCACTCCATTGGGAGAGATGGGGTGGTTAAGAAAACACTTCTGGTCCATGAGAATGACACAGTTGGGGCAGCAGTCATCTATCACGCCCCATCCTAGTCACACACACTCACTTCCCTGTAGCACTTCTCTCTGCTTTGGCTGTGATTACTCGAGGCAGCCAACATCAGGATGTTGTAAACTCAGAGTGTCCCGTGTGCTGTCCTGGAGATGTCAGCAACCGGTCAATCCACTTAATGTTCTGCATCATGAGTACTCAAGACTTTTATTCGTCTAGTTGTAAGACCTATCATTTCTTGTGAAAAAATACCAATTATGCAATTATTTAAAGGGGCCTTTTCTAATCTCCCCAAATGATTTATTAAACCTCATTTTTATTGTCTAGAAGGATGTGTTTAGACACTTTTTATTATAAAATGCATTTAAAACATTTGATTTCTAAAATGTCATTATAAAACAAGAATATGAAATAAGTCTATAACACCACTATCTCAATATGGCAATATTATCTTGTTAAATACTCTTTCCCAATCCCATTAAGAATCCTTTCTGGTCTGTGTGTGTGAGCGCACACCACTCATGTGTAGTCAAGCTTTCTCACCAATAAGGAGGACCTGACCCACACGCTCAACATCACTCCTTCTACCTGTCCACACAGTTGCTCCTGTGAAATTGCTGTCTTAACACCATGAATACATTTTACCTACTTTACTACTGTGTACTTCTGCCGCAATCCAGCACATGTTCTTCTGTGTGCTCCTTCATGGTTCAACCGATGATCCCTAGGACTTCCTTCTGTGTCCCAAAGTTACCACTTGTGCTCATGGTTCTGTAGTTTTCTACTGTGCAAATGTCCCAGGCTTTCTTTATTCTTTTACATATTAATTAATTGTCACATGAATTGTTTTACATCATGTATGTATGTATGTATGTATGTGTTTCTGTGTTTATGTGAGTGTGTGTCTATGTATGTGTGTGTGTGTGTGTGTGTGTGTGTGTATGTGTGCGTGAGGGTGTGTGTGTTTGCCCAACTGCCATGGTGCAAAGGTCAAAAAAGGTCTGGTGTAAATGGCCTCTCCTTCCATCATTTGGGGTGTAGCTAGGGCCACAGCACAGGTGTGTGTCAATATGTTAGGCTATCACAGAGAGGTATATTTAGTTTTAGTAGCAAATACTAACGTTTTATCAATGTGATTTCAAACATTTCTATTTTTAACAGCTGTGCTTGAGAGTTCTAGTGCCTGACATTTTCACCAGGTGATTTCCACTGTATTTAATTTAGCCACTGTGGTAGCATTAATGTATTCCTGTGTGTTTGTGTTAACACTTTATTAAAAAGTAATTTAAATATAGTAAGGTTGCAAAACTCCTGAATTTAAGTAATTTTGACAAATGTGTTCATGTTTCTGTTAAATAGGAATAAGAATTATTGCCTTTTCAACATTTTCTTTTCCACACAGTGTAATTAGATGTAAAACTGTTTCTCTCCAGGGCAATTTTATTTTGGTGGTAGTAACTTGACGTGACCCATCAATATCAGAATGCTTCTGTTCTCGGATACATGCTTCCTACTTGTACATTTGTCTTCCCCACACACACTTCTATTTCTGCCCACTGGCTTTAGAATTCATATTGCATCACCTAAGTAATAGCATGCATAGGAAGCTGCTGTTGTTGCATAAGTCTTACGGAACTTTCATCCAAGGACAGCCATTTAAGTCTTTAGAACAACAGCGATTCTATGGCTCCTGTGCCACCAGGACCCTGGCAGTCCATCCTGGGATACATCATTTAAATGTTTCCCTCACTCCATTTGATGGTATTGGTGAGGAGCTAAAGGCTCTTTAACAATGGCTTCACCCTCCCACGTTTTCAGAAGCAGGCTTTCCCACTCCCACCAGTGCAGCACTGTGTTGTCATTTGCTTGGAACTATCCTTGGCTTACTTGCACTGTGGCAGTCAGAACTGGGGACAAGTGGTCCCTTGTAATCTGGACAGAAGCAACATCACGAAAGCACAAAGTATCTGACACTGTCCTATTGGTTAAATGCTCGTCACCTCTCTGTACTTACTGTTCTCATTCATCTCTCTTTTCTTCTTCTCTAGCCAAGTTTTCAAAATGGATTTCCTCTTAATTATTGCATCTGGGCATTATGAATCTTCACCGTGTATGTCCGGTGGATTCACAAGATGGTTGTGAGCTGCGGAGTGAGTGCTGTGAACCAATTCCAGGTCCTCTGCAAGAGCAGTGTATACTCTTAACTCCTAAGCCAGATCTCCAGCCCCTCTAATTCTGTTTTACCTGGCACATATTCGTGTCGTACATCGTGATCCTTGAGCACGTGAATGCTTCCATGTAATATCAACTTGTCATGGTTAACTGGTAACATCACTTCCAGCATCTGTCACGTTTTTGTGATTGAAACACTCTAAATCGTTCTTCCAGCTACTTTGAAATGTGCACTAGAATATTGTGAAGTATTGCAATGCAAGTGAACTGAGCTGGCCTTTCCCTGTAGGAACAGTTTCCCTGCAGGCTTGAGGAACAGCTCTCCCAGGTCCGCTCTGATGAACTCACCTCAGGCCAATAAACATGGGGTAGGACATTCAGGGTACCCCCCCGTAGTTGAAATGCAGGGTGGATGGTTTAATTTTGTTTTGCTTTGCAAACACTGCGGCTTTCTGTTATTCTCCTCTTCCCTGACTTTTCCTAGTTTTTCCTCTCCAGTTTCCTTCATGTTCTAGCATGAAGATATTGTGTATGTATGTAGGAGAAACCTCCACCTGTCTCTGCCTATTTCAGACAGTTTCTTGTGGAAACAAGCCCAAGGCAGTCATGCTTCTGGTACATTCCTAGAGGGTTTAGACAACATATTTTGGCTCCAGCTGCAGTCACTATTCCACTTTTTAATGCCTGTCTGGGAGAGGAGATAAAAAGAATACAAAACCCAAGATTATTATGAATGGTTTCCATTCTTCCAGGAGATGTCAGCTAACAGAAAAGATTACCCAGATATTTTTAAACTTTAATTATCAGTATTTATTAAAATAACTTCTACTATCTACTCCTCTAATTTAAAGCTATTTACAAATCTGTTTTTGAGGTTTACCATAAACTTTTATTGGATTTTTATTTATTTACATTTCAAATGTTATTCTCTTTCCAGGTTTCCCATGCATAAACCCTCTAGGCCCTCCCCCTTCCCCTGCTTCTATGAGGGTGTTCCCCCAACCTACCCCTTACTATCTATCTCCCCACCCTGACATTTCTCTACACTGAAGGGTCAAGCCCAACAAGGCCATCCTCTGCTACATATGCATCAGGAGTCATGGGTCAGTCTATGTGTACTCTCAGGATGGTGATTTAGTCCCTGGGAGCTCTGGTTGGTTGGCATTGTTGTTCTTACGGGGTTGAAAATCCCTTCAGGTCCTTCAATCCTTTCTCTAAGTCCTCCAGTGGGACCCCATTCTCAGTCCAATGGTTACTCCATTGTGTAAATACAATTTCTGTATCCATTCCTCTGTTGAGGGACATCTGGGCTCTTTCCAGCTTCTGGCTATTATAAATAAGGCTGCGTTGAAGATAGTGGAGTATGTGCCCTTGTTACTTGTTGAGTATATGCTAAAGAGAGGGATAGCTGTGTCCTCAGGTAGTACTATGTCCAAGTTTCTGAGGAACCTCCAGAGTGATATCCAGCATAGTAGATTGCAGCTTGCAATCTCACCAACAATGGAGGAGTGTTCCACTTTCTCCACATCCTCTCCAGTATCTGTTGTCACCTGAGTTTTTATCTTAGCCATTCTGACTGGTGAGATAGAATCTCAGGGTCATTTTGATTTGCATTTCCCTGATGACTAAGAATGTTGAACATTTCTTTCCATGTTTCTCAGCCATTCTATATTTCTTAGCTGGGTGTTCTCTGTGTAGCTTTGTACCCCATTTTTAATAGGGTTATTTGATTCTATCAAGTCTAACTTCTTAAGATCTTTGTATATGTTAGATTTTAGCCCTCTCTTGGATGAAGGATTGGTAAAGATCTTTCCCCAATCTCTTGGTTGCCATTTTGTCCTAATGACAAATTTCTTTTGCCTTACAGAAGCTTTGCAAATTTATGAAGTCCCATTTGTTGATTTTTGATTATAGAGAATAAGCCATTGGTGTTCTGTTCAGAAAATTTTGCCCAGTGCCCATGTGTTTGAGGCTCTTCCCCACTTTTTTTTTCTATTAGTTTGAGTGCATCTGGTTTTATATGGAGGTCATGGATCCATGTGGACGTGAGCTTTGTATAGGGCAATAAAAATGGATCGATTTGCATTTTCTACCTGCTGACTTCCAGCTGAACCAGCACCATTTGCTGAAAATGCTATCTTTTTTTCCACTTGATGGTTTTAGTTCCTTTGTCAAAGGTTGAGTGACCATAAGTGTGTGGGTTCGTTTCTGGGTCTTCATTCCTATCCTATTTATCTTTGTGCCTATCTCTGTACCAGTACCATACAGTTTTTATTATCATTGCTCTGTAATACAGCTTGAGGTCAGGGATGATGATTTCTCCAGAAGTTCTTCTATTGTTGAGAATAGTTTCCACTATTCTGGGTCTTTTTGTTATTCCAAATGAATTTTCAAATTGTTCTTTTTAACTCTATGAAGAATTGAGTTGGAATTTTAATGAGAATTGCATTGAATCTGTAGATTGCTTTTGGTAAAATGGCCATTTTTACTATATTAATCCTGCCAATCCATGAGCGTGGGAGGTCTTTCCATCTTCTGAGATATTCTTCAATTTCTTTCTTCAGAGACTCAAACTTCTTGACACACAAATCTTTAACTTGCTTGGTTAGAGTGACTCCAAGGTATTTTATATTATTTGTGACTACTGTGAGTGGTGTTGTTTCCCTAGTTTCTTTCTCAGCCTGTTTATCCTTTGAGTAGAGGAAGGCTACTGATTTGTTTGAGTTAATGCTATATCCAGTCACTTTGCTGAAGTTGTTCATCAGGTTTAGGCGTTCTCTGGTGGAACTTTTGGGTTCACTTAGGTATACTATCATATCATCTGCAAATAGTGATATTTTGACTTCTTTTTCCATTCGTATCCCTTTGACCTCCTTTTGTTGTCTGCTTGCTCTGGCTAGGACTTCAAGTACTATATTGAATAAGTAGGGAGAAAATGGGCAGCCTTAACCAGTCCCTTATTTTAGTGGAATTGCTTCAAGTTTCTCTCCATTTAGTTTGATGTTGGCTACTGGTTTGCTGTATATGGCTTTTACTATGTTTAGGTATGGGCCTTGAATTCCTGATCTTTCCATGATTTTTCACATAAAGGGGTGTTGAATTTTGTCAAATGTTTCTCAGTCTCCAATGAGATGATCATGTGTTTTTTTTCCTTTGAGTTGGTTTATATAGTGGATTATGTAGATGGATTTCTGTATATTGACCCATCCCTGCAACACTGGGATGAAGCCTACTTGATCATGGTGGATCATTTTGATGTGTCCTTGGATTCAGTTTGCAAGAATTTTATTGAGTATTTTTTGCATTGATATTCTTAAGGGAAACTGGTCTGAAGTTCTCTTTCTTTGTTGGGTCTTTGTGTGGTTTAGCTATAAGCATAATTGTGGCTTCATAAAAGGAATTGGGTAGTATTCCTTATGTTTCTATTTTATGGAATAGTTTGGACAGTATTAGTATTAGGTCTTCTATGAAGGTTTGATAGAATTCTGCACTAAACCCATATGGCCTTTTGTGATTTGGAAACTTTTAATAACTGCTTATATTTCTTTAGGAGTTATGAGATTGTTTAGATGGTTTATCTGATCCTGATTTAACTTTGGTACCTGGTATCTGTCTAGAAAATTCTCCATTTCCTCAAGATTTTCCAGTTTTGTTGATTATAGGCTTTTGTAGTAGAATCTGATGTGTTTTTTTTTTAATTTCCTCAGTTCCCTTTGTTATGTCTCCTTTTTCATTTCCGATTTTGTTAATTTGGATACTCTCTCTGTGCCTTCTGGTTAGTCTGGCTAAGGGTTTATCTATATTGTTGATTTTTCTCAAAGAACCAGCTCCAGGTTTTATTGATTCTTTGTATATATCTTTTTTTCTACTTTTACTAGTTTTGGGTGTATTTGCTTTTTTTTTCCTAGTGCTTTTAGCAGTGCTGTCAAGCTGCTAGTGCATGCTGTCTCCAGTTTCTTTTTGGAGGCCCTCAGAGGTATGAGTTTTCCGCTTAGCACTGCTTTCTTTGTTCCGTATGTTTAGGTATGTTGTGCCCTCATTTTCATTAAATTCTAAAACATCTTTAATTTCTTTCCCAAACAAGTTATCATTGAGTAGAGCATTGTTCAGCTTCCACGTGTATGTCATTTCTGTCATTTTTGTTGTTATTGAGGGCCAGGATTAATCGATGGTGATCTGATAGGTTGCATGGGATTGTTTCAATCTTCTTGTATTTGTTAAGGCCTGTCTTGTGACCAATTATATGGTCAATTTTGGAGACGGTACCATGAGTTGCTGAGGAAAAGTTTCATTCTTTTGCTTTAGGATGAAATATTCTATAGACATCTGCTAAATACATTTGGTTCTTAACTTCTGTAAGTTTCACTGTTTCTTTTTTTAGTTTCTGTCTCCGTGATCTGTCCATTGATGAGAGTTGTGTGTTAAATTCTCCTACTATTATTGTGTGAGCTTCAATGTGTACTTTGAGCTTTAGTAAGGTTTCTTTTATGAATGTAGGTGCCGTTGCATTTAGAGAATAGATAATCAAGATTGAGATTTTATTTTTGTGGACTTTTGCTTTATGTATATGACATGTCAGACCCTATCTTTTTTGATAACTTTGGTTGAAAGCCTATTTTATTTGATATTAGAACGGCTACTCCAGCTTTCTTCTTGGGATCATTTGCATGGAAAATTGTTTTTCCAGTCTTTTACTCTGAGGTAGTGTCTGCCACTGCAGTGTGTCTCCTGCATGCTGTAAAATGCTGGGTCCTCTTTACGTATCCGGTCTGTTAGTCTATGTCTTTTTATTGGGGAATTGAGTCCATTGATGTTGAGTGATATTAGGGACCAATGATTGTTGTTTCCTGTTATTTTTGTTGTTAGAGGTAGCTGTTTTTGTGGCTATCTTTGGTTAGTTGAAAATAGATTAATTTCTTGCTTTTTCTAGGGTGTAGCTTCCCTCCTTGTGTTGGAGTTTTCTTGTGTTGGATAATTCCTTTGTAGGGTTTGGTTTATGGAAAGATATTGTGTAAATTTGTTTTTGTCATGGAATATCTTGGTTTCTCCATCTATGGTAATTGAGTGTTTTACTGGATATAGTAACCAGGGCTGGCATTTGTGGTTTTTTAGGGTCTTTATGACATCAGCCCAGGATCTTCTGGCTTTCACAGTCTCTGGTGAGAAGTCTGGTGTAATTTTGATAAGTCTGCCTTTATATGTTACTTGACCTTTTTCCTTTACTGCTTTTAATATTCTTTCTTTGTTTTGTGCATTTGGTGTTTTGACTATTATGTGATGGGAGGAATATCTTTTCTGGTCCATTCCATTTAGAGGTCTGAAGGCTTCTTATATGTTTATGGGCATCTTTTTCTTTAGGTTAAGGAAGTTTTCTTCTGTAATCTTATCGAAGGTATTTACTGGCCCTTTAAGTTGAGAATCTTCACTCTCTTCTATACCTCTTTTCCTTAGGTTGATCTTCTCATTGTGTCCTGGATTTCGTAGATGTTTTGTGTTAGGAGCTTTTTGTGCTTTGCATTTTCTTTGACTGTTGTGTCAATGTATTCTATGGTATCTTCTGCCCCTGAAACTCTCTCTTTTATTTCTTGTATTCTGTTAGTAATGCTTGCCTCAATGACTCCTGATCTCTTTCCTAGGTTTTCTATCTTCAGTGTTGTCTCCCTTTATGATTTCTTTGTTGTTTATATTTCCATTTTTAGATCCTAGATGGTTTTGTTCAATTCCTTCACCTGTTTGGTTGTCATTTCCTGTACTCTTTAAGGGATATTTGTGTTTCCTTTTTATGGGCTTTCACCTGTTTCCCTGTGTTGTCCTATATTTTTAAGGGACTTATTTATGTCCTTCTTAAATTCCTCTAACGCCATCATGAGTCCTGATTTTAAATGAAAATTCTTGCTTTTCCCATGTGTTGGGCTATCCTGGGCTTGCTGTGGTGGGAGACCTGTGTTCTGATGATGCCAAGTGGCCTTGGTTTCTGTTGCTTAGGTCCCTGCCCTTGCCTCTTGCCATCTGCTTATCTCTGGTGTTAGCTGGTCTTGCTGTTTCTGACAGTGGCTTGACCCTCCTGTAATCCTGTGTGTCAGCACTCCTGGAGACTGGCTTTCTCCCAGCAGGACCTGGGTACAAAGAGCTCTGTCACAGGGTCAGCTCCAGGTGCAGGCCTAAACCAGAAGGATGCTGTCCTAGACTGCTGTTTGGTTCCTGTTTCCAGAGGGCTCCAGGAAGGTTCCTCTTGGGTCAGGAATGTGAGCAGAATTGGCGGTCTCACCTGTGCTCTCAGGATTGTCCACACTTCTGAAAATCCAGTTCTCTTCACGTGGGAGCTGGGTATAGAGATCTGTGTCCCAGGGTCAGCTTCCGCTGCAGGCGGAAACTGGAAGCATCCTGTCCCAGACTGCTCCTTGTTTCCTGTGTCCAGAGGGCCCCAGGCAGGTTCTTCTTTGGCCAGGAATATGAGCAGATATGGTGGTCTCACATGTGCTCTCAGAATTGTCCTTACGTCTGAGACTTCATCTCTTTCCCCATGGGATCCTATTTATAAGTAGGATACCTATTTATACCTATAATCTGGGTACCTATTTATAAATCTTAAAAAACGACATTTTTAAAGATCCTTTGAAACTTTCATACATTTTTACATTGAATATCTTCACCCCCAACTCTGCCCGGATCCACCTCCATTCCAGGCTCACACAATTTTGTCCTCACTGTTTTTATATACCAACTAGTGCTTCCTATACTGTCTTAGACGTGTGGTCATCCACTGGAACATAGCTGGTCTTGTATGTTCAAAATTAGAAAAATATAAATCTTTCACACTCAAAGAGACTCCAATACTCTGTCCTATTTGAAATTCTAAATCTTAAACTCAAATAATTTAATCTCAGTCTATAAATTTGTACATTACATTTCTCCTGATAAAAGTGACAAGAAAATGAGTTCGGTGTACTAAAATATCTGTTCAAATGTGCAATATAAACTCAAGGAAACAGAAGTGCTGTTCTGTATTAATGGTACCACGTCTTGGAGAGCAAATGACAGAAGACATTCCCAGAGATATGTCTGTTTCCAGGATGCAGGGATGCTACTCCCAAAGGTAAGATTCTTTTAAACATCACAAACTTTTTAAACGATCAAGAATATATTTACTATAACACATATGTAGCAATTTCCTTACTCATATCTACATTTGTTTCCAGATTTCTCAAACTTGAAAGATCCTTCAGAATCACATCATTAAATAACTGCTCTTTTAAAGGTAAGATAAGAAAAGGCTTTCTGGGGTTGGGGATTTAGCTCATCGGTAGAGCGCTTGCCTAGTGAGCGCAAGGCCCTGGGTTCGGTCCCCAGCTCCAAAAAAAGAAAAAAGAAAAGAAAAAGAAGAAGAAGAAGAAAAAAAAAAGAAAAGGCTTCCTGTGAATGGCTACATAGGCACTAGGGATGCTGTGAGTGATTGGAACTAAACTATATTTCCAGGGATTTTTGTGGATACTTTATAAGGAACCTCAAATCTTAGCGGGGCAGATGCCCATCACTCTGTATGAGTCCCATCAATACCTTATTATTCTGTCTGTTCAAGGAATTTTGTGATCCATAATGCCTTATAATTCGGTTAAGTTAAATGTGATGATATCATTTTGAATCATTGTTATTTTTAAGATCAGGGGTATAATAGCTTTGTTTATTTTCATGAATCTCTACTGGCATGAACAGAAGGAAGAAAGTATATACTTTTTTAAATGATGGGAAGAGTTGGGAATTCTAATAACCAGATTCTTCTCAAGTAATGTATGTGGGCATGGTGCATTACTCTGTTGAGCCCAGGGTCATTGCTACCCACAGAAGACCCTCCCTTGTTGTGGTAAAAATCAATGAGGATCTTTGCTCTCAGTTCCCCGACAAGCTGTATCTGCTTGCTCTGACTGCTACTCTGCCACACGGCCAGCACGCTGCCCACTTCCGTCTGTCTCCCTTTTAGCTACCCTCTCTGCTCAGTCCCCTAGGCAGCAGTTACCATGTCTCTCTCTCTCTCTCTCTCTCTCTCTCTCTCTCTCTCTCTCTCTCTCTCTCTCTCTTCCGTGCGTGCGCCTTACAAAAACTTTGTGCCCGTCCCACTCTCTACTGTCCAATCATGTATGGCCTTGACATCAACCTACACTCCCTCATTCAATGTGTGTGTGTGTGTGTGCACTTACTAAACATTTATCAATATCTTCTGCTATTGAGTGCCTAATCCAGATATAAACTTACTGATCTTTGGGTCTATACTAAATATTTCATAAAATGTAGGTTAGGAAGGCCTTGTCATTTAAAGACTGTAAGAAGATGGAGACTACAGAAGGAGAGGAACTGGACAGCGGAGTGATAAATACACACGTCTTCCATGCTGGAACTCTGCTGTGGGACATGTATGGTAGAAATAGAGATGTTGAAAAGGAGAAAGATAGGCAGTCTCAGGAAAATGTCAACCTACCCTGAACCACCTGCAAATTGAAGAAATCATTTAGGAGAGAAAGTGACAGTCTGCACAGCAGGGTGCAGAAGAGCTGTCACGTAGTCCTTGGATGAACCATGACTTTTACATTGCTACTTATGATAGTCCATAATGTTGTAGCATGCTCTAAGAGTCTCGGGGTGTGGCTTCTTGTCAGAAGGGAGATTCCATGAGAAGTTATATACCTCTGGCTTTCTCTGGCCTCTGGCTGAGGCAAAGTATTACCTCAGCGCTATCTTAGAAAAATTTCTACCCAATAAGCTCTGAATTCCAGAGACCAGGGATGGAAACCTTATACTTTTTATTCATGCAAGCTTTCCTAGAGCAGGGCAAGCAACTCAGGTTAGTCTTGGACAGGCTCCTCTCACGAGCACCACTCACAGATCCTTGCTTGCCTGTGCCTGTTTTACTTTCCATTTTCATATTTCTCCATGTTTCTGGCCTCTAGATAAGGAAAGGGCAAATTCAGTGGAGTTGGTCAGTACGTATTACTTAGGAGCCTCTTGCTAATGATCTGAGTTTTGATCTGTGAGACCATTACAGTCAGTGATTTGGTTCCAAGAGGAACACCAGCTCCTGCCAGAATGACATCATTATTTATGTCTTCTTTATGATGTGCCTTCACCTGAAATCTCTGTCTTTTACATACAGTTAGTTTGCTATTCTCCATCTGGATTACAGGTGAAGAAGGATGGTGAAGCGTGAAGATGCTGAAGTGTTGATTCCCGAGGGCAGAGTCCATGGAAGGTGGTCCTGTGGAATTTATTTCCACTCTTTGCCTCTCCTTTTCACACTGTAAAACAGGAACAATAATATCCCCTACTCTATAAGCTGGCTGAAAGGTTGAAATGATCAAATATATCTAACGCATCTTGAAACATAGGTAGGGCTGGTGGCGTTTTGTCCAGTCTAACTCTCTAGAAATGAAAGAGACAAGTTGTCGGTGGGCTTTTCTGTAACGCATCAGAAGGAACAGCATGCAGGGTTTCTTCCATTTGGCTTTCATCCTGTGATGCTCCCACTAGTCACTTTCTCTCCTAATCTGAACCTCCTTAAACTCAAGAAGCATAAACCCAACAACCTCAGATCAATCCTTCCCAACAGAAAAGTGGATTCAGGTAAGCTAGTTATTTTATTTGGCCCTGGTAATACCTTGTTCTCAAGAAGAGGTATATAGCTATTTTGGCTGGCTTGGTCTTTGCAGACATGCTAGAAAAGTAACTTCAGGATGTTGATTCCGTGGATATTTCTGGATTCTGCCCTCACAGCATTCACTGGGCCCTGAGCTAGAAATTCCTCAGAGGTAGAAGATTCTGCATGAATAAACAGTAAAGGATTTATTATCTGAGAACTGTCCTGGCCAGAAGTTTAACCAAGTGGGAGTTTGGGGAATGAGGAACCAAGTGCCATCTGTCTGCCAGCTCTCTTCAGCCCATAACTCTTTAGCAGGGTTTTCCATTGTGTTCCTGGCTGCATCTGTTGGTGGGTGAACACTGGAATCAGCCAGTCCCCCACTCCCAACCCCATTTCATTTCAAATGCCACCTTCATTACCATGCATACAAGGGCAACAGTTCTGGTCCAGGAGTCCATGCTTGTTATTCTGACTAACACAGATGGTATGTGGGCAGGGACTGGGGATTTGTAAGCTACAAAAGACCAGCTTCATCTTCTCTACCAGAGATTTTCAATAGAACTTTGTGTGATGACAGAAATAGTTTCTAATCTGCCATCCATGTGGTAATCATGCCACACCTGGCTCTTGAAATATGACTAGTGAAACTGAGATGGTAATTCGGACTCTAATGTAACTTTATTCCATGTCATTATGTCTGCTAACATTACAGTCTGGTCAATTGCATGACTGGACAGAGTATAGCAGCCCTGTGAGCACCTGGGTAGCCTTTTCTGCTTGGAAGGCTATGTGAGCTCTCTTACGGGCCTAGCATTAGTGTTGCCTGAGAACTGCAGATAGTGAGGTGTAACTGTTTTCTAGAAAATCCCCAACACAGCAATTTCTGGGATTTCCCAAGAGCCTCCACAGACTCCTGAGAATCCTTGGCCCCTTTCTAAGTTTATTTTTTTCTTGGGTTTTGCTGACTTCTGGCTATTATTGAGTTTTCACAAAAAGAATTGTCTGACAACTGAGAAAAGTACACTAGGGTAGAGTGTAACTATGGACATTAGTCCAATGGACAGAGGTTCAGCTGAAGGATAGAGAGATCACAAAAACAGCACAAAGCATCCTAACTAGACACACATGCGATGAGGTGAAATATTTTAGTTGTTTCCTTCTTAAAGACAGCAATGCCACACTGCAGGGCTAGACACCGAGTCTCCTGTGCTGTATATAACACTGACCAGCGTGAAAACAGATGGTGGTCAAACTTTTCCCTTTTCTGTTCCTCCCTGCTGCAGTTCAGAGCTTTCTTGCTGCTAGGCTCTCCATAATTTTCTAGCATTTTATGTTCCCTTCAAACTGTTTTCTACATGAAGAACATTTTTTGTTACTCTGGTGTATTATAAATACTTTGTGATACATTTTCAAATATTAAGCATCTCTGATTATTTTACATGTGTTTTCTATTTCTCAGAGGGAACCTGTTGGCCCACTTTGTGGGATTCCATTCTCAATAGAGCCCTTAGCTCCATAGTAGACTTCAAGTGGACCTTCATCTCACATCAGGCCAAAAGGGGTATTCTGGCAAGGCCTAGAATGCCAAGAGTAAGAAGCAGGTGAAACAGAAGGAAGTGAGCAATAGGCAATAAAAGTTTAATTCTCATCGAAGAAGATATAGCACTTTTGTCCCTCTAAAGAGAAGGTGGAAAACTCCTGGAAAAAAAAACATGTATACAGACAGAGCTATATATTTATTGTTAAAAATTATAAATTTAATGTCATTTATATACATATACATCACTACTTTGATCATATTCTCCAATACCTGCTCACACTTCCCTGTTTCCCTTTTGGTCCTCATTTCCTCCAAAACAGACCCAATTTCATCTAGTTCCCTAAAATGGCATAATTTTATTCCTCTTTATAGCTGAACAGCACTATACTATGTATATGTACATTTTCTTTCACATATTGATGAGTGTCTAGGCTGATGGAGTCTATTTTGACTTGGAAGAGTAAAGTTTGTTTCTGCCTTGGGGACGACTGAGTATTCTTACACACAAAATTCAGGTCATGTGATGTCACATCATAAAGTTTTGATATCATGTTAGAGTTCTCTGTGGACCAAAAGAGATACGTAATTAACTTCTCCATAGTCCTCTTGGGAGGGTGGCAAGCTGTGCATTTGAGAATTCAAATAATATATTTCAATAATGATCTTATGGGACTGGAAAGGACCTTATAAGACAACAGACAGATGGGTGTGCTCTCCCCCTAAAAGCTTGTATCAAGGCCATTCTGATCTCCTACCCAGCTCCTGGTGATCACTCCCAATACTCTAATATCTACTTACTGGATGGAATCAAATGGTGCTCACCACTGTGCTTTAGTATTTCTTGAAGAGTTTTGATGTATAATCTTGTATTTTAATTTTGCCTTATCAAATCCAATGGCTGAATCAGCATCCTTTGTTGGTTTTGTTACAAGCTTAGTGGGACATTGTCAACAGAATTCTCAGTTGTTGAAATCTATAAATCTACCTTGTGAGATCTCATGTACAAATGAACCTAGAAAGAAACTGAAAGGACAAAGGAGGTTAGATGCACTGTACTGCAGCTAGGTGTTTTCCAGATATTTCACACACTCGATTTCTACAGTCAATGTGTTAGGCGTCCTTGATGGATATTTTTGTCCCCATTTTCAGAAACAGAGGATCTGAGATGGGAAGAACTCGTGTAAAGGCAAGCACATCTAAAAAGTGGACTGAATCTAAAACAGGATATGGTGATTCTTGTGACAGAGGTCTTGGTAAAAATATAGTCCAAAGAGCTTTGAGAGGACTTGGGGTTCGGGTTTAAAGAGGATGAGCTCACTGCTGACTTTTTATACAATCCACCTTAACCTGGAAATAGTGTCATTTCCCATGGAGAAGTCATCTGTACCTGTCTTACTGTACATGATATAGCTACTAACTGCCCACATCTGAGATGCCCAGGAGAGTACAGGTCATACATGAGCAGTGCAAGTAGAATATTCTTGCCACATAGACTAAAGAATGCCAACGTAGGACCCATGGTAACCCTTGACAGACAGAACCTGAGTCCCCAAAGACTGTTCTTGTATTTAGTACTGAAACCTGTGACCTGTTACTTTTCTATTAAGAAGTGTGATTCCATCCTGGAACTCTTGTCTTTTTTGAGGATCCAAGTTTAGACCTTGAATAGAATCAGTGCTTCCTCGCTGTGGATTGCCAGTTGTTCTATTGGCTTGTTGCTGGACTTCACTGGAGATTTCTTTCTTTCTTTTTTTTTTTTTTTATTAACTTGAGTATTTCTTATATACATTTCGAGTGTTATTCCCTTTCCCGGTATCCGGGCAAACATCCTCCTCCCCCCCGCCCCTTCCTTATGGGTGTTCTCCTCCCAACCCTCCCCCCATTGCCACCCTCCCCCCATCAGTCTAGTTCACTGGGGGTTCAGTCTTAGCAGGACCCAGGGCTTCCCCTTCCACTGGTGCTCTTACTAGGATATTCATTGCTACCTATGAGGTCAGGGTCCAGGGTCAGTCCATGTATAGTCTTTAGGTAGTGGCTTAGTCCCTGGAAGCTCTGGTTGCTTGGCATTGTTGTACATATGGGGTCTCGAGCCCCTTCAAGCTCTTCCAGTTCTTTCTCTGATTCCTTCAACAGGGGTCCTATTCTCAGTTCAGTGGTTTGCTGCTGGCATTCGCCTCTGTATTTGCTGTATTCTGGCTGTGTCTCTCAGGAGCGATCTACATCCGGCTCCTGTCGGTCTGCACTTCTTTGCTTCATCCATCTTGTCTAATTGGGTGGCTGTATATGTATGGGCCACATGTGGGGCAGGCTCTGAATGGGTGTTCCTTCAGTCTCTGTTTTAATCTTTGCCTCTCTCTTCCCAGCCAAGGGTATTCTTGTTCCCCTTTTAAAGAAGGAGTGAAGCATTCACATTTTGATCATCCGTCTTGAGTTTCATTTGTTCTAGGCTTCTAGGGTAATTCAAGCATTTGGGCTAATAGCCACTTATCAATGAGTGCATACCATGTATGTCTTTATGTGATTGGGTTAGCTCACTCAGGATGATATTTTCCAGTTCCAACCATTTGCCTACGAATTTCATAAAGTTGTTGTTTTTGATAGCGGAGTAATATTCCATTGTGTAGATGTACCACATTTTCTGTATCCATTCCTCTGTTGAAGGGCATCTGGGTTCTTTCCAGCTTCTGGCTATTATAAATAAGGTTGCAATGAACATAGTGGAACACGTGTCTTTTTTATATGTTGGTGCATCTTTTGGGTATATGCCCAAGAGAGGTATAGCTGGATCCTCAGGCAGTTCAATGTCCAATTTTCTGAGGAACCTCCAGACTGATTTCCAGAATGGTTGTACCAGTATGCAATCCCACCAACAATGGAGGAGTGTTCCTCTTTCTCCGCATCCTTGCCAGCATCTGTTGTCCCCTGAGTTTTTGATCTTAGCCATTCTCACTGGTGTGAGGTGAAATCTCAGGGTTGTTTTGATTTGCATTTCCCTTATGACTAAAGATGTTGAACATTTCTTTAGGTGTTTCTCAGCCATTCGGCATTCCTCAGCTGTGAATTCTTTGTTTAGCTCTGAAACCCATTTTTTAATAGGGTTATTTGTTTCCCTGCGGTCTAACTTCTTGAGTTCTTTGTATATTTTGGATATAAGGCCTCTATCTGTTGCAGGATTGGTAAAGATCTTTTCCCAATCTGTTGGTTGCCGTTTTGTCGTAACCACAGTGTCCTTTGCCTTACAGAAGCTTTGCAGTTTTATGAGATCCCATTTGTCGATTCTTGATCTTAGAGCGTAAGCCATTGGTGTTTTGTTTAGGTAATTTTTTCCAGTGTCCATGTGTTCCAGATGCTTCCCTAGTTTTTCTTCTATTAGTTTGAGTGTGTCTGCTTTGATGTGGAGGTCCTTGATCCACTTGGACTTAAGCTTTGTACAGGGTGATAAGCATGGATCGATCTGCATTCTTCTACATATTGACCTCCAGTTGAACCAGCACCATTTGCTGAAAATGCTATCTTTTTTCCATTGGATGGTTTTGGCTCCTTTGTCAAAAATCAAGTGACCATAGGTGTGTGGGTTCATTTCTGGGTCTTCAATTCTATTCCATTGGTCTATCTGTCTGTCTCTGTACCAATACCATGCAGTTTTTATCACTATTGCTCTGTAATACTGCTTGAGTTCAGGGATAGTGATTCCCCCTGAAGTCCTTTTATTGTTGAGGATAGCTTTAGCTATCCTGGGTTTTTTGTTATTCCAGATGAATTTGCAAATTGTTCTGTCTAACTCTTTGAAGAATTGGATTGGTATTTTGATGGGGATTGCATTGAATCTGTAGATTGCTTTTGGTAAAATGGCCATTTTTACTATATTAATCCTGCCAATCCATGAGCATGGGAGATCTTTCCATCTTCTGAGGTCTTCTTCAATTTCCTTCTTCAGTGTCTTGAAGTTCTTATTGTACAGATCTTTTACTTGCTTGGTTAAAGTCACACCGAGGTACTTTATGTTATTTGGGTCTATTATGAAGGGTGTCGTTCTTTCTCGGCTTGTTTCTCTTTTGTATAGAGGAAGGCAACTGATTTATTTGAGTTAATTTTATACCCAGCCACTTTGTTGAAGTTGTTTATCAGCTTTAGTAGTTCTCTTGTGGAACTTTTGGGATCACTTAAATATACTATCATATCATCTGCAAATAGTGATATTTTGACTTCTTTTCCGATCTGTATCCCCTTGACCTCCTTTTGTTGTCTGATTGCTCTGGCTAGAACTTCAAGAACTATATTGAATAAGTAGGGAGAGAGTGGGCAGCCTTGTCTAGTCCCTGATTTTAGTGGGATTGCTTCAAGTTTCTCTCCATTTAGTTTAATGTTAGCAACTGGTTTGCTGTATATGGCTTTTACTATGTTCAGGTATGGGCCTTGAATTCCTATTCTTTCCAGGACGTTTATCATGAAGGGGTGTTGAATTTTGTCAAATGCTTTCTCAGTGTCTAATGAAATGATCTTGTGGTTTTGTTCTTTCAGTTTGTCTATATAATGGATCACGTTGATGGTTTTCCGTATATTAAACCATCCCTACATGCCTGGGATGAAGCCTACTTAGTCATGGTGGATGATTGTTTTGATGTGCTCTTAGATTCGGTTTGCCAGAATTTTGTTGAGTATTTTTGCGTCGATATTCATAAGGGAAATTGGTCTGAAGTTCTCTTTCTTTGTTGTGTCTTTGTGTGGTTTAGGTATAAGAGTAATTGTGGCTTCGTAGAAGGTATTTGGTAGTGATCCATCTGTTTCAATTTTGTGGAATAGTTTGGATAATATTAGTATGAGGTCTTCTATGAAGGTTTGATCGAATTCTGCACTAAACCCGTCTGGACCTGGGCTCTTTTTGGTTGGGAGACCTTTAATGACTGCTTCTATTTCTTTAGGAGTTATGGGGTTGTTTAACTGGTTTATCTGTTCCTGATTTAACTTCGGGACCTAGTACCTGTCTAGGAAATTGTCCATTTCCTGAAGATTTTCAAGTTTTGTTGAATATAGGTTTTTATAGTAAGATCTGATGATTTTTTGAATTTCCTCTGAATCTGTTTTTATGTCTCCCTTTTCATTTCTGATTTTGTTAATTTGGACGCACTCTCTGTGTCCTCTTGTTAGTCTGGCTAAGGGTTTATCTATCTTGTTGATTTTCTCAAAGAACCAACTTTTGGTTCTGTTGATTCTTTCTATGGTCCTTTTTATTTCTACTTGGTTGATTTCAGCTCTGAGTTTGATTATTTCCTGCCTTCTACTCCTCCTGGGTGTATTTGCTTCTTTTTGTTCTAGAGCTTTTAGGTGTGCTGTCAAGCTGCTGACATATGCTCTTTCCTGTTTCTTTCTGCAGGCGGTCAACGCTATGAGTTTTCCTCTTAGCACAGCTTTCATTGTGTCCCATAAGTTTGGGTATGTTGTACCTTCATTTTCATTAAATTCTAAAAAGTTTTTAATTTCTTTCTTTATTTCTTCCTTGACCAGGTTATCATTGAGTAGAGCATTGTTCAATTTCCAAGTATATGTGGGCATTCTTCCTTGATTGTTATTGAAGACCAGTTTTAGGCCGTGGTGGTCCGATAGCACGCATGGGATTATTTCTATCTTTCTGTACCTGTTGAGGCCCGTTTTTTGACCAATTATATGGTCAATTTTGGAGAAAGTACCTTGAAGACCTGAGAAGAAGGTATATCCTTTTGCTTTAGGATAGAATGTTCTATAAATATCCGTTAAGTCCATTTGGCTCATGACTTCTCTTAGTCTGTCTACATCTCTGTTTAATTTCTGTTTCCATGATCTGTCCATTGATGAGAGTGGGGTGTTGAAATCTCCCACTATTTTCTTGTATTTGAGGCATAGATATTTAGGATTGAGAGTTCATCTTGGTGGATTTTTCCTTTGATGAATATGAAGTGTCCTTCCTTATCTTTTTTGATGACTTTTAGTTGAAAATTGTTTTTATTTGATATTAGAATGGCTACTCCAGCTTGCTTCTTCTGACCATTTGCTTGGAAAATTGTTTTCCAGCCTTTCACTCTGAGGTAATGTCTGTCTTTGTCTCTGAGGTGTGTTTCCTGTAGGCAGCAGAATGCAGGGTCCTCGTTGCGTATCCAGTTTGTTAATCTATGTCTTTTTATTGGGGAGTTGAGGCCATTGATGTTGAGAGATATTAAGGAATAGTGATTATTGCTTCCCGTTATATTCATATTTGGATGTGAGATTATGTTTGTGTGCTTTCATTCTCTTTGTTTTGTTGCCAAGACAATTAGTTTCTTGCTTCTTCTAGGGTATAGCTTGCCTCCTTATGTTGGGCTTTACCATTTATTATCCTTTGTAGTGCTGGATTTGTAGAAAGATATTGTGTAAATTTGGTTTTGTCATGGAATATCTTGGTTTCTCCATCTATGTTAATTGAGAGTTTTGCAGGATACAGTAACCTGGGCTGGCATTTGTGTTCTCTTAGTGTCTGTATGACATCAGTCCAGGATCTTCTGGCCTTCATAGTTTCTGGTGAGAAGTCTGGTGTGATTCTGATAGGTCTGCCTTTATATGTTACTTGACCTTTTTCCCTTACTGCTTTTAATATTCTTTCTTTATTTTGTGCGTTTGGTGTTTTGACTATTATGTGACGGGAGGTGTTTCTTTTCTGGTCCAATCTATTTGGAGTTCTGTAGGCTTCTTGTATGCCTATGGGTATCTCTTTTTTTAGGTTAGGGAAGTTTTCTTCTATGATTTTGTTGAAGATATTTACTGGTCCTTTGAGCTGGGAGTCTTCACTCTCTTCTATACCTATTATCCTTAGGTTTGATCTTCTCATTGAGTCCTGGGTTTCCTGCATGTTTTGGACCAGTAGCTTTTTCCGCTTTACATTATCTTTGACAGTTGAGTCAATGATTTCTATGGAATCTTCTGCTCCTGAGATTCTCTCTTCCATCTCTTGTATTCTGTTGGTGAAGCTTGTATCTACAGCTCCTTGTCTCTTCTTTTGGTTTTCTATATCCAGGGTTGTTTCCATGTGTTCTTTCTTGATTGCTTCTATTTCCATTTTTAATTCCTTCAATTGTTTGATTGTGTTTTCCTGGAATTCTTTCAGGGATTTTTGTGACTCCTCTCTATGGGCTTCTACTTGTTTATTTATGATTTCCTGATATTCTTTCAGGGATTTTTGTGTCTCCTCTCTATGGGCTTCTACTTGTTTATTTATGTTTTCCTGGAATTCTTTCAGGCATTTTTGCGATTCCTCTCTGTAGGCTTCTACTTGTTTATTAATCTTTTCTTGTGTTTCTCTAAGGGAGTTCTTCACGTCTTTCTTGAAGTCCTCCAGCATCATGATCAAATATGATTTTGAAACTAGATCTTGCTTTTCTGGTGTGTTTGGACATTCCATGTTTGGTTTGTTGGGAGAATTGGGCTCTGATGATGCCATGCAGTCTTGGTTTCTGTTGCTTGGGTTCCTGTGCTTGCCTCTTGCCATCAGATTATCTCTAGTGTTACTTTGTTCTGCTATTTCTGACAGTGGCTAGACTGTCCCTATAAGCCTGTGTGTCAGGAGTGCTGTAGACCTGTTTTACTGTTTTCTTTCAGCCAGTTATGGGGACAGAGTGTTCTGCTTTCGTGCGTGTAGTTTTTCCTCTGTACAGGTCTTCAGCTGTTCCTGTGGGCCTGTGTCTTGAGTTCACCAGGCAGGTCACTTGCAGCATACAAGTTGGTCTTACCTGTGGTCCCGAGGCTCAAGTTTGCTCGCAGGGTGTTGCCCACGGGCTCTCTGCAGTAGCAGCAACCAGGAAGACCTGTGCCACCCCTTCTGGGAGCTTCAGTGCACCAGGGTTCCAGATGGCCTTTGGTGTTTTCCTCTGGCGTCCAAGATGTGTGCCTGGTTTCCCAGGCTTGTCTGACTCTCTGAAGGTTTAGCTCTCCCTCCCACGGGATTTGGGTGCAGAGAACTGTTTATCCGGTCTGTTTCCTTCAGGTTCCGGTGGTGTCTCAGGCAGGGATCCTGCCGCTCCTGGGCCCTCCCCTACGGGAGCCCAGAAGCCTTATACAGTTTCCTCTTGGGCCAGGGATGTGGGCAGGGGTGGCCAGTGTTGGTGGTCTCTTCTGCTCTGCAGCCTCAGGAGTGCCCACCTGACCAGGCGGTGAGGTCTCTTTCCCTCGGGGTCTGGGAGCAGAGAGCTGCTGCGGGCCGGGATCCGAGGGTCCACTGGAGATTTCTGATCTCCACCCAAGCTCATTACATTGAGGACAGTAGCTCAGCTTGGGCAGCCATTTTTGGTGACCCATCTCTGCTTATGTAGTTTCTCATCTTCAGCAGACTGGGTAGGCTGGTCCCTGAGTAAGTTTTTTCCAACACAGAGAGAAATGCGAAGTTCATTTTCCAGGCTGATTGCATTCAGGTAGTTTCTGGGCCATCAGGAAAATCAAGGTCCATTGCTGATCCAGAGATACAAAGCAGTAAGGAAAATGAGCTTTTGGGCTATTTGGGATTGAAACTTCTCGAGGAAGGAGTGGCTTCCTACTGTGGTATGTCTCTGGAGGCCTTTGGTAGATCTACTCTGGTACTTTGGTACTTTGGTAGAGACTCTGTAAGTCTCTTCAAGTTACTAGAATCCCAGCTCACCTAATTGATGGCTTAAAAGTACAGGACAATTCAAAAGGAAATCCTCAAGCCCTATATACCAAGGAGGTTATATTTGGCCATGTACTGTATGCTTCTTGACTGTGTGCCTTAGTTTATTAAATTTAACCAGGGATAAGAATTGAGTAGAAGACATATGTTAAGGATACTGATGAACTGGGCTAGTGTTGTTCATGCTGTATTCTGGAAGAGAATTCAGCTTTGTTCTACCAATGTCCTGAGACCTTGTGGAAAGCTGAATTAAAATTAATAGACTGATGTGATAGAAGAAACTGAAGACAAGATAACATTGGGCTATGGAATACTTAGTGCTCACTGAGCTTATCAGAGTCTACTGTGAGAGAGAACGTCAACCAGAAAGATAAGAAAAATGACTATTTGATAAGGATGAGACTGTGTATGGGTTTAAAGTTATAGAAGAAGGTAGTTTGTAAAGTACCTGTAACTTTGAAAGGCTGGAGTGAAGAAAAGCTTGCTGTTCTGCACTAGAAGAATGCCCACATCTCCCTGATGGTAAGATTCTCTCTTCCAACTTATACAAATGCAAACTTGTTTGAAAGCACAGAGGCGATGAAGGGGTCCCTGGTGGCAGACAACAGCCCATAGATGTGTTTCCTCAGGTTCAGTATCAAAAGTATGAAGAAGCTGCTTGCTGTGGCCCAAGGGAGGCTGGAGACTATGGGAAGAGCTGCATTATAAGCTGGCAGCTTAAATTGGCAACATTGTCTACAAAGAACTAATTTACCAGACAAGAAACATACATATATGGAGGGGTCATGAAAGCTTGTGTCAACATTCCAGAAAATCACTAAAGCAAGGCAATCTGAGTGGGTCACAGAAGCAGAGTCCCCACGAGGACTTTGGAAATCAATGCATGAAACTAGGAGGTAAACTTAAGTCTCACGGAGACTCCAGGACAGTGGGGACCCCAGGAAAATGACATATTCACCATCAAAGGCTGTAGAAATGAAATGGAGTCCATGACAAGAAGGACTGCATGCTCTTATGAATTAGGAAACATCGGAATAAGGAGGATTGTTTTGTCCAAGTCTACTGGAACCCAGATGATTTCATCAAACATACTAGATGCCAGATAGGAAGCTGAAGGAGTTGAAGTTTCTTTTGTTGGATTTCAGTCTTGCTTCGATTCACTATTTCTTCCCTAGCCCCCTGTTCCTCTCTTTTGGACTGGGAATATTTACTCTATAACATTGTGTGCTGGAAGCACATAATTTGTTTTTATTTTATAAAAGGGGGATTATAGTTATGAGATTGGAGGGGTTACAGCTGTAAAATTGCCTGGAGTTTCAGAACAGACATTAAATTTTAGGCTTTTAAATAGCATTGCATCTCTTGGGATGTTAGAGATGAACTAAATGTATTTCACATTATGAGATGAAAATGAGACATTGGAGGCTTGACATAGAATATTATGATTTAAAATGACAAGCCGGGGTATCAAGTTAGCAAAGGGTGCAGAAATGCTGATTAATCTACATGGCCATCTAGGCTGGATTTAGAACCACACAGCTCCGAGTATGCCTATGAAAGTATTTCCAGAAAACTTAAACTGAGGAGAGAACACTCACCCTGAGTAAGGGTAGCTATATCCCTTGGGTAGTGGGCTATTGTCTCAGATCTATGGTAAAGAAGAGAAACAGTGTTGATTTCATTCCACTTCTCTTTAAAAAAAACTATATTTATTTATATGTATGTGTGGGTTTATTTGTATATGCCGTGTGTGTGTGTGTGTGTGTGTGTGTGTGTGTGCGTGTGTGTGTGTGTATGTATGCGTGTGCGCACGTGCGTGTGTGTGTGTGTGCCTGTCTGTCTGTCTGTCTGTCTGTCTGCCAGGGCCCATGGAGGCAAGAAGAGAGAATCAGATCTCCTGGAGCTAGAAATATCAGTGGCTGTGAGCCCTTCTGCTTGGATTTTGGAAGGTGAAGCTGGGTCCTTCAGGAGAGTAGGAATTGCTCTTTACCACTGAGTTATCTTTGTAGCCTCCCTCCTCTCTCCACATCTTCACTGAGGCTTCCACACAGCTGGCTGCTTCCAACTTGCTCATGTGTCTGACATCCCCACCATGCAGGACTGTGTCCTCATTCTCTATGCTTCAAGATGAACTACTTAGAAGTCACTTTTGCCACAGCAAGGGAAAAGTAACCCCTATAGGTATGTTAGCAGCTGTCACTGTTCCCCTCACCCCCACATATGTGTCTTCCTTGTCTCTGTGGGATGTGATGTGCCTTGTCCAATAGAATGTGAATGGAAACGACAGTGTGCTAGGCCACAGGGTGCGGTGTCACAGTTTAAGAATAGAATACAGGTTGGGTAAAAATCCCAGCAGCTTTTAGGGAGAGAGTTGGAGGGGGAAATGGCTTTTAAATTAGGCAAGGGACATAAATAACTAGCTTGTCAGGAAACTAAAATCCCTCCCCAGAAAGGAAGTGGGTTACTGAGCTGAAGATAGAGTTCAGAAAGAATCTCGCTGTACATTTACAGTCTCAGCCCCACCTCTCATTTGTACTTCATAGACTCCACTTCTTAGATGATAGCAGGGTAAGGAAGGGCTTCCAGGATTTCTCTCCAAGCTGGCTTCTTTCACATGTTAATTTCCAAGTAGCATTCTTTCAGTTCCAACTCACCCTTCACAGGATCCTTGCTACCCTTTTTTTTAATCGGGCTCCAGCTACTGGATCTATGGTGAACCCTGAATCAAGGCTGGTCTCAACATGGAATCTTCCACCTAGTCCCATCTGTGACAATTGTATCACCAAAGATTTTGCTCAGAAGGGTTGGTGATGAATGCTCAGTCACCGTTTTTGAAGACCTACTCAGTGCACTACAGCCAACATGAACAGGTTCACCAATTAAGCAGTGTTTTAAACTAGTGACCCGCTTCCTAAGTTGAGAAAACTAAAGAATTGACAACCGAAGGACATTAAAACATAACCTTGTGTTCAGCAATGCCACCACCATCACTCTCCTTAATAATTATTTTTTAATTATTGTCAAATAATTTAGACACTTACAGTGCCTTCCCAACCTCAGAGTTATGTGAAGATTAGATGAAATTCTCATTGGCAAACATCCTTTAAAAATGTTTTTAATCATCAAAATGATTTGAAATCTTGCTTCTAAAAGTTGTATTTTTTTTAAGACAGGAAATTTCACCAAGGTGGCAAAAAGTGTCAGGCAAGAGACACAGTAGGTTAAGTGCAGAGTACCCCATGTCATGTATTTCTGTGACTCAGACATTGCATAAGTCAGTTTAGTGAAGAAACACTCTGCTGCCCATGTAGCAAGCTGGGACACACGGAAAGTAAAACTCTTAAAACAAATTTACTGTGTCTCCAAAAAATTTTGCTTTCCCAAGCACAGCACACATGGTGGTTTGTTTTATCTGCAACGACAGCACTGGTTAGTCATGAAGAGGGATGCGTATTGGGGAAACAGTTTTCCATTTAATGAAGTAGAAATGGCAAAGGAAAGTTCTCAGGAAACAACTTTGATTTTGACATGTCTTTGAAGTATCTACGGGGCTTCTATGTAGACGTATGTCTCCTGTTAATATGTTAAATATGTATTGGAGTTTTCAGTCAGAAGTGGAATGGGAGGAGTGCGGCAGCCAACAGACAACTTTCAATATTTACCAGGGACTATTCATCCTCTGTACTAACATATCTTCACTTCCTGCTGACCATAGTCCTGAGATTGGTCATCTGTTTTCCAAGGGCAATGCTGACCTGAGGGTGGCTCTTGTTCTGACATTACTTGATGCAGTACTAAGGAAGCATTAGCTTTTGACACTGTTCTTGTATAGATCTATTCCAAGGCTTAGCATTACATATTTCTGAGGATGAAGGTGGGATACAGAAGCTGGAGTCATTTGCTTCTTGGGTAGCGAGAGTCACCTCTGCACCCTACAGGTGGCCTTGGGTTTCCAGTTTTATCTCTTCATCCTCAGTAGACACCTATTACAAGATCTAAGAAAAGAAATGTCTGGAAGAGATGTACCCAGAGAGATCTGTAGATAAGCTTTATAGGATGTAGTAGTGAGGGAGAGCAGGAACAGTACAGATCTGCCTGAGGCAGTCACCAGGGGCCACCACAAGAGATGTCACATATCAAGAGGGAGTAAATAATGCTTGTGGGTATACTGGTTACATTTTAAAATTGCTTTTGCCAAATACCTGGTAAGAGGCAACTTGAAGAAAGAGGGGGAAGTTTATTTTGTTGTACAGGTAGAGAAGATACAGTCCATCATGATGGGGAGACATATAGCAGCAGCACTCTGAGACAGTGGGTCATGTTGTGTCTGTAGTTAGAAAGCAGAGGGAACAAGCAGGAAGTTAAGTGGTCCATTTCTTCCCCTGAGATTTGCTACAGTCTCCCAAAATAGCACCAACTGGCAGTGGGCCAATTTTTAAACACAGGAACCAACATTTCACATTCAAATCACAATACTTCCTGGACAAACTCTTCTTGATAATTTACAGTATCAACACTGTTCTATCCATGTGGTGACATTAAAGGAACCTGCCAAATTATGAGAAATGAAAAAGTAAATAAATATATACACAACAGACATTTGCAAAGTTACCTAGAGGTAAATGGTATAAGCTCCATGGTAAAAGGCAGATCTATAGTCACGGTCATTAACTGGACACTAGGGGGATGAATCAGCCAGTGAAATAAGTTTGATCCTCAAAACCCCACATAAAAGGCCAGGCATGCTGGTTCTTGGATTTCCAGAGCTAGAACAGCAGCATCAGGAAGATCCCTGGGGCTTGCTGGCCAGTCTGTCTACCTTATTTGGCAAGTCTGAGGCTAGTAAGAAACTCTACCTCAAAAGCAAACACAGGCCATGGTGCCTGAGGAACAGCATTTGCGGTTATACTCTGGCCTCCATACCTGCAGACACACTCATGTGCAAACATTCCTCCACATGCATACACCTCACGCAATGAAACATTCTCAGGTGAGCCGTTCTCTTGCCCCCTTTCCAACCGCTTTCCCTACTCGTTCCTTTCTGGAGGAAGCCCAGTTGGTAAGTGCTGTTAAAGTATATACCTGTATTTCCAGTACTCATGTAAAAAAGGGTCCAAGCGTGGTGGCACTTGTCTAGAATTCATTGGCCAGACAACATAGCTAAATATGTAAGCTCCACATTCGGTGAGAAACCCTTTCTTAAAAAGTAAGAGCAGGGGTTGGGGATTTAGCTCAGTGGTAGAGCGCTGGCCTAGCAAGCACAAGGACCTGTTTCAGTGACCAGCTCTGAAAAAAACAAAAAAAGAAAAAAAAAAAAAGTAAGAACAACTGAGGAGGACGTGGATGTGAACAATGACAAATGTGAGAATCAGGTCAGTTATCACATCAGAACCGAGGGTGGAGGGGGGGTGAGAGGAGGAGTCACGTGACATCCCGGGACCTCCTACTCCGGAGACCAGCTTCAGGATGCAGAGCTGAATTTGTTGTTCAGCTTGTACGCTTATATACAGGGTTTAAGCCAATCCCACACCCCTAAATCCTTGGCCAATTGCTCCTATGAAAGCCTTGCCTAATGATGAAAGTCAGGATTGGGTGGAGGGAGTATCATCACCTGTGAGGATTTCAGTGAAAATGGGAAGCAGTCACCGCTCTGGTCTCAGTTCCTTTTGGCTGTCTCACCCGTATGCCAGGAGCCAGTTTAGATGTAATGCCTTGTAATGGCAGATCAGAACTCTTCTTTGAGGAATTACAGGCGCCTGTGGTGCCTTGCTCTCCATACCACTTTTTCCTTCACAAGGTTGACTTCCACATCCCCCACAGTGAGAGCTACCCTAAAGTAATTTTGGCAGACAACCCTGGACAATTTCAAGGGCAAGATTCTATAAGAAGGAATGTGTCTGTCTACCTCTCTTGGAAGGGAGCTGTGGTAGGAAGAAAATGCTAAGGGGCTGTTTACAACTCCAGAGTGCCTGTGTGGCCTTTGTCATTTTTTTTTTTCTGAGACTAATTTTTCTCATGTCTGAAGTCAAGGAAATGGTGTTAAACATCCCAAGTATTTTCTCTGAGATCCAACGAAAAAGTTTGATGATGTGTTTGCTTGCTGATCGTGCACAGATAAGTCAGAGACTACCCCTACTGTGTGCTCCGTTCTACAGTAATGGATGTCTGTCTAGGAACTGTGCTCTCAAGAGCACTTGTATTAGAGGGTCTCCTAGGAGTTTGTTAGACTCTGGATATTGGGTGTGACTAATGTGTACTCCATGGTAAAGTAATCCCATGATTCTTTCTTCCATATCTTCTTTCCAAATTTTAATTGGATGATCCAAGTGCTGTGGTTATAAAATATCACTTCCTGATGGTCCCGAGATCATGATGCTGTTTTAAGTAGTTATGGAAATTCTAGGAAGTAAGACTTAGCTGGAGGAAGGAAATCTTTAGAGGAAGGTACCACAGACTTTGGAGTTTCAGAAAGATATTTTCGTTTTTGTGTCCTAAAATAAAGAATTGGACAAAAGACATATAGATGGCAGCAAGGAAGGCAGTGGAATTTATTAAGAAAGGGTTTGTCAATGTCAGTACAGCAAGAACCAGAGCTACAGCACTACACTGCCACCCGCAGCACCCTGAGGTGTACTTTCCGCAGATCTCCACTAAGATAAAGCCAGGAATCTTGGCTTTATTGCAGAAAAAATCCCAAAGGAGCAGAGCTAGAATTTATTAGAAAAAATTTAATATGGATTTAAACACAAGGGTGGACAGAGAGGCTCTCAAGTAAGAGAAAGTAACCCACCTCCACATATGTGGCTCTCCTAAAAGAAAGTCATGCTAAGCTGTCTGTTCAAGACTTACACAAGTGGTTCTGCGGGTTCTAAAGATCTCTGCTCTAAAGGATCCTAAGGAACTTAAATAAAGTTATAGGCTGGATCCCAAAGTACAACTGGATAGGACTACAGTGAAAGGGACAAAACCCTCGCTCATGAAAGCTGCAGAGGAAGTTAAGATTTTTCCTTTTTGTAAACAATATTTTACAGAATTTCGAAATGCCCAGAAAATTGCATATTTACATCTGCGGAATGTATAAGGTTGTATGGGCTTAATCACAGCTTATTAGCATTCTATTTGAAATATTCTCAATTGATATAAACATTACTATTTGGAATATTTCTACAGAAAGGAATATCGTATCATCTCTACTAAGGTAACTTGAATAACAGCCGTTGTTGGCTATGCTGGTATTCTTGTCTCTTAGCTGGAGTGACATTGTTGTAAAAATATAATAAATAAAAATAGTATGGCAGTCTTTTAGCCTGCTAGGTCCGGCACTGCAGTGTGCCAAGATATCTAGCAAATATCTTGGTGGAAACACATCTCAACTCCGCCTCGGCAGCCCTCCTCTCTTCCTCCTTTCCATTCCAGTCTCCCCTCTTCCTTCAAACTTCTCTTGCCCATCCTTCCTTCTTGTCCAATGACAGGCCTCCTTCTATCTTGTACCTGCCTCACCTGTGACATCATCCCACAGAGTGAAGCTTCAAGCTGATGCCAGGGCCCTTTACCTGTGCACATCCTGGTACTTTCCCTGCCTTTCTGTCATGCTTCAGGCTTAGTTCCCAGTAGGGACAGTTTATTAGTAGACACATTACTAAGTAGGAATTGGGCCTGAGCAGTGGCTTAGTCCCACACTGCATTAAGAGCTGGGGTGTTGGGTTTCGATGTGAAGTGTGTGTGCACATGTGCAGGCCATGCACATGTGAAGGTAAGAACAAGTTGGAGAAGTTGTTTTCATGTTCCTCAGAGACAGAACTCAGATTGTCAGACCCAGTGACAAATACTTTTACCCAGGGCCATATCATTAGCCTCCCTGCCCCTTTAACTTTTCAAGAGGCGGGATTTTATTTTATTTTAGCTCGGACTTTTTTAATACATGCTTACGGTATTTACTTAGCCCTGCTTTCACTTCTGACATAGTCCCCAGGCCAGAACTCAGTCCTGTGATTTACACCCAGCTGAAAGAAGGTGAGAAAAATAGCTTCACTGTGCACACAGGAGAAACAAACATTCCGCTTCTGGTGTGGACTGCCATTTTGACCAGTTATAAACTTTCTGGATTCAGTGCTTCTCAAAACTACATCAGGATCTTCTGCCATTTCTTTTCTGAATCTTATTTGAATCAAGCTTAGATTCCATCCAGCAATCCCATTAACCTAGGGAGGTCATTACATCTCAAGATACTTTATAACGTCAGGATATCATTTTCCTATGTTTTTTATTAATCTATTTTGCATGTGTATATGTGTGGGTACCCACAGACCACACCAAGCACGTGGTGATTAGAGACAGCCCGGAGTATTAATTCATGTCACCAATCTTGGTGCCAAGTGTGTTTACCTACTAAACTATCATCTCACTGGCCTGAGTTTTTGCTCATGGACAAGAATGTGCTCAGGAATTAGGATGTAGAGATTGTAGACCCCTTGGGTGGACAAATCTTAGGTGATTAAATACAATGAGGAAACAGTCTATAGAAAATAAATAGCAGTTCCCATCCTAGAAGAATGAATGAGTGAATGAGTGAATGAGTGATAGCACAATTCCTGAGTTGACAAGAGATCACCTCTGACTTTGTTTAGCTTAGCTATTTATAGAAGAAATACTGTCTTGGAAAATCAAACAAGAATTAAACAGGGCTTCAATGTAGAAGAAACAGGATAAGTTTGGAACAGCTGGCGGGATGAGTAACATTGGGGGTTTTGACAGAGATAAGATGGTAGCCCATTTCTGCATGCTCCTTGGCTGGCTTTCTTATCCAAAGTAACTGAAAGTGTGTCACTGTCACTCACACTTCCTCCAAGATAGAAGGTGTGATTTCCACACGGTGCCTGCAGACCTTAGATCTGAAAATCCAGGAATCCTAATGCAGAGCCTCCCCAGAAGCACAAAATCTGCTTAGCACCAAGCTCATTTTATAAAGTAAAATTTAAAATATCTGTGTTTGCAAATTAAAAGGCTTTTCTATCACCAATTAAAACGTGCTCATTAGCTTTTGGCAGCCAACTGCTGTTCTTAATTTGAGGAAACGAATCTAGACGAAAGAAAGGCTGAGAAATATTTCAAGAGGAAAAAAAAAAAGAGTTCACCAAGTTCTCAGATATAAGACCAGATTAACTATGTTCATGGGGATGAGAACAGCAGCTATCAACTCTATTAGCAATCACCCACTAGTAATTTAAAATAACACTTTTCTTACTTTTTCCAGGTTTTAGGTGGTCTGAATTTGGTGGCTATTTTTCACTTGCTTAGGGACATGATGAGTTCTTCTGATCAAGCATACCACTGACAGACAACGGGTTCTTCTACAGCTGTTGGTTGGGAGACATACCATACTCCTAATTGGTATACTATCATTCTGGGGCACCCAAATTGTTCTGAAAGTATCTGATAATAGATCCACAACTGGGAATCTTACGAGCTATTGACCTGGTCCCTCTGAAAGGCAAAGTTTGACTTGCTCGTTGCTCAGCCTGACAACCTGAGTTTGATCTTAGGCCTCACACGGTAGAACGAAAAACTGAAACTTGTTCACTGATACTTAAATGTGTGACATGACACATATAAATTCATTAACACATACACAGGGGGAGAGAGGGAGAGAGAGAGAGAATAAATGTAAACATTGAAAGTTGTGATATGTAATTGTGTCTCCATGAAGTAGTTTTTTATCAAAAATAAATGCTGCTTGTAAAAAAAAAAAAGAAGTATTTCAGTTATAAGAATAAAGTGTCTATGGCCACAACCCTCGTTTAAAAAGTTGTTTATTATGCCATCTGATCTATGAAAATTTAAAATCTCGGGAAAAGCTTTTAAACTTCAAAATGGTATAGTAAAAATAAATTCCTGAAATACATTTGCTCTGGAAGAGAAATGCATGTGTTTTTTGTTTTTTTGTTTTATTTTTTTTTGCCGATATGCTTTTATTTACTTTAAATATCAGCCCTCGAGAATTGTTTACATTTCGTTTCACTATTCATTCATTCATTTGTGTGATTTGATTGTGTAAAGTCCTCAGTGACTTATATGTTTGAACACTTGGTCCCCACCTGGTGGTACTTTGAAGAAGTTGTGTAGTTAAGGAGGTGAAGTCTCACTACCTGGAGAAATTCACTTGGTAGCACCTTAAAACTTTATACTGAATCACCACTTCTTGCTTGCTGCAGGCTTTCTGAGTTCGGATGTGTTACGACCAGCCAGCTTCCTGCACTGGCTAGCCTGACTTGGCCACCAATGTGGCCTGTATCTACAAAATTTAGAAGCCAAAATAAACTTTTAAGTTGCTTTATTAGGGGATTTTATAATAGGCAAAACAAATAAAAAAGATGTTGGACCTTCCAGTCTGAACTTGTGCCCTGTGCAGACCTTGAGCGCTGATTCCTCACCCATTCCCAGAACACCCAGAGGAAGTCTGTCATCCAGGTGCTCTAACACACCCAGGATCACAGAAACACAGGATAACAGAGGAAGCTCAACTCCCAGGAGATCAGAACACCTGGGAACACTGGAGCTCTGACGAGCTCAAGGTCACACAGTTGAGGCCACAACATCTTCCACAATACCCAGCATAACTAGGACACACGTCAGAACCAGGGAAACACAAACCACAGCCCACCCAGGGGCATGGGTTCCTTCCAGGTTTTATCTGTGCCTGGAGCAAACTCAGGGCTCTGCCCCCTCCCCCCAACCCCACTCCTGCAACACCCAGTGAAAGCTTGACTCCTAGGAGCTCTGACACACTCAGGATCCCAGGATCAGAGGATTATAAAGATACTTGGACTCTGAGGACTTTTAACATAACCAGGATCACAAGAAGGACAGGATCCAGTCAGAGACAGCTAAGGCAGGCACTAGAGATAATCAGATGGCAAGAGGCAAGCACAAGCACATAACCAATAGAAACCAAAGCTACTTGGAATCTTCAGAACTCAGTTCTCCCACTACAGCAAGTCTTGGATACCCCATCATACCTGAAAAGCAAGATTTGGAGTTAAAATCATATCTAATGATGATTATAGAGACTGTAAGAAGGACATGAATAACTCCCTTAAAGAAATACAGAAGAACACAACAAAACAGGTAAAGGAGTTGAACAAAACCATCCAGGATCTAAAAATGGAAATAGAAACAGTAAAGAAATCACAAAAGGAGACAACCCAGGAGATAGAAAATCTAGAAAAGTGATCAGGAATCATAGATGCAAGCTCACCAGCAGAATACAAGAGATAGAAGAGAGAATCTCAGGTGCAGAAGATACCATAGAAAACAGTGACACAATATTCAAAGAAAATGCAAAGTGCAAAAGGCTCCTCAACCAAAACATCCAGGAAATCCAGGACACAACGAGAAGAGCAAACCTAAGAATAATAGGTATAGAAGAGAACGAAGATTCCCAAATTAAAGGGCCAGTAAATATCATCAACAAAATTATAGAAGAAAACTACCCTAACCTAAACAAAGAGGTCCATGAACATACAAGAAGCCCACAGAACTCCAAATGTAATGGAACGGAAAAGAAATAGTCAAAGCACCAAATGCACAAAAAATAAGGGGAAAAGATTAAGAAACATATGAAAGCAGATTATCAGAATTTCACCAGACTTTTCAACAGAGACCATGAAAGCTAGAAGATCTGGAGCAGGTAACATATTGACCCTAAGAGAACACAAATGCCAGCCCAGGCTACTATACCCAGCAAAACTCTCAATTACCGTAGGAGAACACAAAATATTTCATGACAAAAACAAATTTTCACAATATCTTTCCACAAATCCAGCCCTACAAACAATAATAGATAAAAATGTCCAACACAAGGAGGGAAACTGCACACTATAAAAAGCAAGAAAGTAATCTTGCAACAAAACCAAAAGAGATAGCCACAGAAAGATAATTCTACCTCTAACAACAAAAATAATAGGAAACGACAATCACTACTCTTTAATATCTCTTAACATCAGTGGACTCAATTCCTCAATAAAAAGACATAGACTAACATACTGGATATGTAAACAGGACCCAGCATTTTCCTGCTTACAGGAAACATGCCTCAGTGACAAAGACAGACGCTACTTCAGAGTAAAAATCTGGAAAACAATTTTCCAAGCAAATGGTTCCAAGAAACAAGCTGGAGTAGCCATTTTGATATCAAATAAAAATAGGCTTTCAACAGAAAGTTATCAAAAAGGATGAGGAAGGGCACTTCATACTCATCAAAGGAAAAATCCACCAAGATAAACTCTCAATTCTGAATATATATGCTCCAAAGATAAGAGCACCTAAGTCACAAAACAAACCTTACTAAAGTTCAAAGCATATTTTGTGCCAGACACAAAAATAGTGAAAGATTCAAAACTCAACTCTCATCAATGGACAGATCGTGGAAACAGAAACTGAACAGAGACACAATGAAACTAAAAGAAATTATGAACCAAATGAATTTGACAGATATCTATAGAATATTCCATTCTATAAAAAAAGAATGTATTTTCTTCTTAGCACTTCATAGTATCTTCTCCAAAATTGACCATATAATTGGTCACAAAACAAGCTTCAACAAATACAGGAATATTGAAATAATCCCATACATCCTATCAGATCACCATGGACTACAGCTGGTCTTCAATAACAACAAGAACAACAAAAAGGACACATATACATGGAGGCTGAACGATGATCTACTAAATGATATCGGTCAAGGAAGAAATAAAGAAAGAAATTAAAGACCTTTTAGAATTTAATGAAAATGAAGGCACAACATACCCAAACTTATGGGACACAATGGAAGCAGTGCTAAGAGGAAAACTCATAGCTCTGAGTGCCTCCAAATAGAAACAGGAGAAAGCATATGTTAGCAGCTTGACAGCACACCTGAAAGCTCTAGAAGAAAAAGAAGCAAAAAACCCAAGAGGAGTAGAAGGCAGGAAACAATCAAACTCAGGGCCAAAATCAACCAAGTAGAAACAGAAAGAACTATACAAAAAAAATCAACAAAACTAGGAGATGGTTCTTTGAAATAATCACTAAGATAGATAAACCCGTAGCCACACTAACCAGAGGGCACAGGGACAGTATCCAAATTAATAAAATCAGAAATGAAAAGGGAGACATAACAACAGAATCTGAAGAATTTAAAAAATTCCAAATTATAATCCTGAGTGAGGTAACCCAATCACAAAAGAGCACACATGGTATGAACCCACTGATAAGTGGATATTAGCCTAAAAGTTTGGAACACCTAAGGTACAATCCACAGATCACACCCAAGTCAACAAGTTGGAAGACCAAAGAGTGGATGCTTCAGTCCTTCTTAGAAGGGAGAACAAAATATTCACAGGAGGAAATACACAGAAAAAGTGTGGAGCAGAGACTGAGGGAAAGGTTATCCAGAGACAGACTCTACCGGGCGATCCATCTCATATACTGTCACTAACCCAGAAAATGTTGTCACTGCCAAGAAGTGCATCTGATAGGAATCTGATCTAAATTTTCTGGAGGGGTTTTCAACCACACAGGAAGAACATTATCAACCAACCAGACCCCCCAGAAATCCCAGAGACTAAGCTACCAACCAAAGAGTATATATGGAGGGACCCATGGCTACAGCCACATATGTAGCAGAGGATGGCCTTTTTGGGCATCAATGAGAGCAGGGGGCCTTGGCCCTGTGAAAGCTCAATGCCCCTTTGTAGGGGAATGCCAGGGCGGGCAGATAGGAGACAGAGGGTGGGTGGGGGAACATTCTCATAGAGTCAGGGGGAGGGAGGAAGTGATAGAGGTATTCCAGAAGGGAAATTAGGAAAGGGAATAAAGAAAGGAAGAAAGAGAGAGAGAGAGAGAGAGAGAGAGAGAGAGAGAGAGAGAGAGAGAGAGAAAGCATGAAAGAAAGCAAGCATGAAAGAAAGCAAGAAAGAAAGGAAAGAAATGGTCACACACAAAAAGAAAGATGTTGATAATGAGAAGTGGGTCAATTGCTATGGTAATGTGAAACTGTAGTTCTGGGCCCTTGGAACTAGCTTGTAGGAATAATTTTCAGCTGGAAAACCCTAGCATACTGGAAGCAGGATTAAGTAAGCCAGTCTTTTGGGACCTTAGGAGACAAGAATGTAGAGAGAAATACAGACATTGAGAAACTGCTTTCTGAGCTTCTAGAGGGAGAACAAGGACTCAGTTTGGCTAGAATCCATAGAATCCATAAAGAGTCTGGCTGCATTCTGTCCGTGTTGCAAAATATGATTGTATTTGTTCCACCAACAAAACAGTAACTGAGGGGTTAGTGTCATTAAATAAACCTCCTTTTTGCCCTGGGACAGTAAGAAAACTTTCCCCAGGACAAGGACCCATTCATGAAGTGTTCCAGCTTGTGAAAATGGAAATTGATTCAAAAGGAGAAAGCATATATTCATGTTCCAAAGGCGTTCTGAAAACAACTACCTTATGAAGTCCTTCCGTAGTGTCAGTACAGAGAGGTCGCTGTGACTGATATACCCAGGGACCCAGGCTTAAACCTGGTGTGGAGCCAGGGCTTGACTGCATCATCTACTTGGCTCTCTTTTTGCAGATATTAAATATGCAAGATTGGGGACTGGGAGGGGATCATGCAATCTTGCAACACAGTTCCAGACAGTGTCGAGGCCAAGCAATGCAAGGCAAGGTTGGAATCGCTGCTAGGAGGTCCTAAGAGGTCGCTGTGAAGCTATGAAGATGAAGTGTAAGTCACAGTGGAAATCTAGGACATTGGAGGGAGTGAGGCATCTCCAGGAGGAATAGCTAACTAGCCACAATGCCTAAACTTTTTGGAACAGATGGTTTCCAGGGGCCTTGGTAAGCTGGATGGTTTTGTATTTGTCTGGTGGATTTTGGTCTTGCTTTGTTCCAGTGTTTTCTCACAAGGCCACTATGTCTTCATTTTGAAGAGTTATAGTCTGTGCCACTGAATGTTAGAATTATGTAATGTGTGTTTACCGAACATTGCAATTAACTGATTGCCTTGTGTAATAGTTTGGGATAAGAATGTTCCCGAGAGGCTCAGGTATTTGAGTGCTTAGTCATCCGAAAGTGGCACTACTTGGGAAGAATTAGGAGCCGAGGCCTTGTTAGTGTAGTTGTGACCTCTGTGACAGTGTGTTACTGGAGTAGACTTTGAAGTTTCAAAAGCTCATGCCAGACCCAGTGTTGCTTTTTTTCTCCTGCCTGCAGATCCAGACAGAGACTCTCAGCTCCATCTCAAGCACCCTGCCTACCTGCATGCCACTATGCTTTCTGCCATGATAACAATGATTTAGACCTCCGAAATTGTAAGCAAGCCCCAACTAAACGCTGTTTTTCTTTCTTTCTTACAAGAGTCGTTATGGTCATGGTGTCTCTTCACAACAATAGAACAGGAACTGGGACAGAAGTTGACATCAGGCATCAGGTACTGTTCTGACAGACCTGACCAGGTTGTTTGTTGCAGGATATGGAAGACATTAGGCCTTCAAACTAGAAAAGCCAATGGATGCTTTAAACTTGGACTAATGGATCACCTAGAAGGATCATCAAGACAATTTTTAGGCTATTTGAACTGTGGGAGGGACATAATATTAGTAAGTGGCCTAGTGACCATTTTTTTTGTGATATTTTGGGAAAGAATGCGTCGATGTTTTGCCCTTACACAAAAATCTGTCCAAGGTTAAATTGAAGAGTTTTTTTATTAATGACATTGGGAGAGAAGATTTCAAGGCATCTCACCGTTGTCTGCCTTGTGTTGTTATTAGTCGTCACTCTTATGGAGATCTCTAAGAAGCAGGGACAATCTGAACTTTAAAATAGCAGAGACAAAAATAATAGGTTCTAGAATCTCCCTCCTCAGCTATAGAAAGTCACTGAAGCCAGTCACAGAGACCCTGCATAGAGTTCATTGCTAGAGCTGTGAATGTGAAGCCTAAATTTCATTGGAATCCCTAAGATGTTTAAGATGCCATAGTCCTGGGATACCTACCAAGGATAACAGAACCAGGAGTGCAAACAGCTTAAAAGTTTGATGCGGTCAACAAAGCTGAAAAGAGGTGGTGTTCTGAAGAGTGCTTTGACATTGAGATGTAGAATTTAGAGTTTGTTCTCTGGTCTTAGGTCTTAATTTGGTGCACCTTTCTCTTATTTTGCTTCTTTTCCTCCCTTTTGGAATGGTAATATATATTATGTCACATTGTATGCAATATGTGATCTGCTCCTTTATTTTGATTTTATAGGAATTATAGTTAAGAAATTGCCAGGAGTCTCAGAAGGGACTTTGAATTTTGAACTTTCAAACAGTGTTGAGACTCTTATAGACTGTGGGAACCATTGAAGTTGAACTGAATACAATTTTTGCATTATTATGATTGGCAACAAGTCTATGGCGTGAGGGACTGGAACATGCTCTTTTGAGTATGAATGCCCCCCTAGGCTAATTTATGGACAAAATTCATCAAAAACCCCATTTAGATGCAGCCATAAGAGAGACTAGCAGCTCAAGAGTTGGAAGGGCAGGTATAGGGAAACAATTTGAATCTCCTAACTTGCATCCTATGGATTTCCATGTAGCACATTATGTATTAATAAATAACTATTAGGTAAATGAAAAGCCATTGATTTAGGAGGATAAAGATGAATTTGGACCCCTGAATTGCTAAGACTTTATGAATGGTATACAGCTCAGGAAAACTTAAGTTGGAGCAAATTTAAGTCATGCCATGAAAAAAATATACATGCTCATTTCATACCTCAACACACACATACACACCACATACAGTCAAGTCACAATGCACACAATTCATAGATATACATACCACACACTTCAAATATATACACTATGCATATACCATGCGCATACAGGTACACCAAATTCATACCACATGCATACACACAGACACGGTATACATTACACCACACTTATGCACACAAACATACTCCCCATGATGAGAATGACCATAGCTTTTGTGGACCCGTGGAGCATTTTCATCAGAAAATACACCTTTGTGCCTACCAGTCTGATTATATGAAGTGATATAATCATTCGTTTCATAAAGTTTTATTTAGCATGTATAATAATGTGCGGGATCTTTTGAAGCTAAGCATTTAAGCAGCATGCAAGCCTGCCTTGTAGGGGTAGGACAGAGATACCATTGGTTCTGTGACCCTCAGCATAGACATGGCATCTTATGAAAAATGGTTGAACCAGGGAGTTTTCCTTGGATGAGATCATGAGAGTATATAAATTTAATATGAAAAACCTGAACTTGACTTCATAAATCACAGACTTGGACAGGCTGTAAGTAGTGTTGAGTGTTGGGAAACCAGACATAGTTCTAACGGAAAGAGACACACAGGAATCCCAGAAAAATCTTACAGTTGTGGCCAGAAGACACACAATAGTGTCCCAGAATTTGTGAGTAGGTAAAAAGAAGGGAGGTAAGGAGAGAAGTTGTGGCTCTGGCTCTATAGCTACATGGAAATCACCTGACCTGGGGGACCCCTGCTCTGGAAAATTCTAAAGCATGGCTCTCCTTGACTTCCTTGCAAATCCCCCTCATCATTCCTAGTGGCACATTCTACTCTAGCCCCACCCTTTTCGGCCATGGATTGATGCTCGCTTCAGTCCTGTTTCATTGCAGCTCCTTTTACTGAACTCAACCTCTGGTATACAGATTCCCAGCATGTGTTTACTGGACTTTCCTGGTATCACAGGTAGTCACATGCTCAGCTCTGCAGGCCTATCTACTCTGCCTTCCATCTTGTCTCCAAGAGCTTCTCCTCCCAGGTGATAAGGATGTCCACAGTTTGGTGACAAGATGTAGATGGGAATAAAGTGACACCAGAGAGAACACCAACCAGAATTCCTTTCCCATGGGCGCTCCAGTTTAATTTCACTCTGCTTGCTGTGCACCATTTACACTGTCCCTGTACACTGCTGTCCTTTGTCTCCCCCCAGGCAACATCAGCTCAGTGACCTCACTCAGTCATTTCTGTTGTAAGTCACTGAACATCCAAGCACGGCCTTTCCATGTGGCTTAAACATTCACAAGCAGCTTTAAGTTTTTTGGATAAAGATGGATTAATTAAAAAGGAATAGAAAGATCAAGGATAAATAAAAGAAAACAAACCCAGAAATAATGGTTCTATTCTCCTCCCTCGTGTCCACACAATTCTGTGATTGTGCAATAGATGACATCTTGGAATGAGGTCACTGTCACACATAATTTCACAATTTTAGTGTCTTTTTCAACCACAACTTCCAGATTCACCCGATACTCTTGTTAATCTTTGGGAAGCTCAGTTAAGGAGAGTCAGTTTTGACAAGAGTCTTAGCTAATGTTTTTGTTTTCTGTTGACCTTGGCTATTGTCTAATTTTCATGTCAATTCTGGACTCTAGAGTTTCAACACTTTTTGAATTGATATTTTATGTTCAACCCACAAAAAGCTTTCCCCAGTATTTTAAGACCTGGAGTTGCTTTACCCAATCCGGAATTTAGATGGATTCGTATTTTTAAAATTCACCTCCAGGCACTGACTGTGCACAGATTTGAGGTCTGCCTCACTTGAAGGAGCTTTTTTCTCTCTTACAAAATGTTGCTCAGTCTCTCAGGACTGTGTTCAACTCTGGAGGGGCCATCTGGAGACACCGTTTTCTGGTCTTTTTCCACAGATGCTTTCCTGCGAGCCTGGTCTCTTTGGCACACCCTTGCCAACTGTTAGTATGTGCATGTGTACAAATGTTTACGACCGGGTATTGGGGTGCCCGCTGTCTCTCTAATTGCTCAGCTTTCCCTCGGGTGTTGCAGCTGACGTACATATTTACATTCTTTATTATCCAATCCAGTGTCTGGTTGGGTTTTGCTATATAGCTTGCTGGTGGGTCCTAGTACATCATTTGATGTTGCTTCTTTGAGAGCAAGACTGTTAAAACTTGTATGTTAATTTAGAATGGAATCACGTAAAATGCTTAAATATGAAGCACATTTTCATGCCTGTAGAGGATAATCATTCACATTAATGACAACAGGCCTCGTTTTTAAATAACTGTAATTTTAATAATTCTTGGGTTAATTCTTTTACAAAATGGCATGTGTTGGTTTTACAATTTTGATATGGATTTTGTTAACTTGAAAGATCCTAACCTACTTGCTAGATGTGAAAACTATTTTCACTGAGCATGTGTGTTTCCTAAAGCCCTGCTTGTCCTTGGGTCTACAGCAGTTAACCTAATTTTATATTAGAGTTCATCCTTTCTTTCTTCTGGGAAGTGTGGTTGGAAATAAGATCTAGGCAGTGATTCTGATTGGCTTAAGCACAGTAGCAGGTCCCACCTATTGTGGGTTATTACTGACTTGGGGTTAATAAAGCCATTAGAAAAGTCCCAGATAGACACTTAGACTTTGACGTCAGAAAAGTCTTATCTTCTCCTGTAAATATTTCATGATGCTGTATGTTAGGGTAGGAGATCTAATATTGTTTTGCTGATTTTTCAAAGCTGTGCCAGCACTAAAGCTGACATCATGAAGGGTTGACTGAAAAGACAGAAAAAACAAAGCCCATGGAGTTCTTTCTGTCACTCCTGGATTAGCCTTCACCTGAACTCCAAGACTACTGAGATAATTTACTACTAATGCCTAATTTTATTATATTTCCCATTTGGAGAGGAAATAAAAGAAAGAGGCTTATAGGTAGGTATAATGCTTACAGAATGGTATGGTAAGGACTGGCAAAGAGTTAATATACAAAGTTTTATTAACCCTGACATGCTGAGTTGATTGAAATTGAGGTACCGTAGAACTTTGGGCAAGTTATCAGGATGTAGAAGTAAATGGAACCCTTCATTTTGGAGCCTAGTTGAATGAGACTTCTCCCCAGTTGAGAACCAAGAATTCCAGCAGCCAGTAACATGTGCTGTGAAGATTGCTTATACAGAAACAGTATTCCTTTTATATAGAGATATTTTCAAATTAGGATGCTAAAATCCTTTAAGCGAAGGCTTAAAGGCCAAGCACATATGACCTTCCAGTATAGCTTTACTCTTCCCAAGACTCTTCTCGGAACCTCAGGAACATGTTTATATCATCTTTGGTTAACAGTCAAAGTCCCTGTGCCCCTGCGATAGAGAGAATCTCCTTATCTGTCCATCCTGCCCATCGCATCTCAGAATCCACTCTACAATCTCTTTAGACTTCTTAGCATCCCTTGGCAAGCAATAGAACTCATCAGAATCACACAAATGAATATTCCAAAGGCCTTAATGTGCGACTCTACTTTGAGAAGTCCATATCACATTTGGGGCTTCTGCATTCTTTCCCTAAGTGCCTTTCATTTTTATTAAGTTAAGAGTATATTTTTAATAAACTGTAGCTCATACTGGCTCATCCTGAAATTCTTTTCGGTGATGAAGGTGAATACTTAGCAGAGTGCAGACTGCTGAGGATAAACTACACAATGACATGCTCACCCTGCTACTGATGACAATGGTTCTGGAGCATGTGCTCTCTACTAAAAGATTCTAGACCTGTAAGCGAGTTGTTGTCCTTTGCTCTGTTGATCACTGATATCAAATTCCACTGGGGTATCTGTTGCTACATACATGGCTGCTATTTTATATAAACTGTGACCAGCAACTGAGCTTGAACTATCCCCACTTTTTGGACACCACATAACTCTTGCAGCAAAGTGTCACAATGTTCCACAAACCTCAGTAAAGATTCAATATGCTCACAAGAGGCTATTATTTTTGTCTGGATGTCACAAATGCTATGGGTTTGAAATGGATCAATCTTTCTCCTCTTTCAACTTTGAAAGTGATAAAAATCACCTGCAATTTGAACTGACTGGAAACTTTGCAGATAAAAATAGAAAACGTCCTGCCAGTCACAAGTTTCCATTCTTCCTTCATCTTACCTCCACAGAAACTGAGAAGTCTTGAAGCCAGAAGCTGCATTTCACTGCAAGAGGAATGAGGTTGAACAAATGAAATTATCTTTGAAAGTCTAAGAAGACACACTTTATTCTGCAGAAACTTCTGGAATATGTTCCGGAGTAGCTTAGTGCTAGACTCCAATGAACATACTATGCAATAATGTCTTCAGCCTGCCACTGGTGACAATGGTTCTGTGTTGTCTGCTCTCTCTCTCTCTCTCTCTCTCTCTCTCTCTCTCTCTCTCTCTCTCTCTCTCTCTCCCCCCCCCTCAAAGGGTTCTACCTAGATCTGGAACTGGAAGGAAAGGTGTGGTGCATGTACCACACACACACACACACACACACACACACACACACACACACACACACACAGCTGAGAGAGACACCCAGACACATAACACAGAGAGAGAGAGAGAGAGAGAGAGAGAGAGACAGAGAGAGAGAGAGAGAGAGAGAGAGAGAGAGAGAGAGTTGAAAGCAAAGTAACTGGAAAAAAAGGGAAGAAAACAGAGGAAAGGAAAGATGGGATAATATAGGCAGTTACGTGGATAAGACTTTTCTGTATACAATGAAATTATTCCTGCCACAATGGCACTTTCTTGTTTTTAAAAACAATTAGTTATATGCAAGTGTGCATATCTCATTGTGAATTTGTGCACAGGCATAGAGTTGTCCACAGAGACCAGCAGAGGGTGACAGGTTCCCTGGAACTAGAATTGCAGGCCCTTGGGAGCACTCTCTGGTTCTCTGTAGGAGCAGTACATATTCTGAACAACTAAGACGTCTCTTCATCTCATTGATCTGAATTTTTAATGTGGCAAAAAGTTAAGGATAGACAGACTTTGTGTCCTGTAGAATTCTTGGCAACCTGTTGGAAAGGCTGCTTTTCTGGGAGCAAGGGCCAGAACTATGCAGTAGACAAAGGCTTTTATGAAGATCCTCCTTCTTCCCTTGTGCTGATAAGGCTTAGTAAATCTGCCTTAAACAGCAGGTTCTTAATAGGATTATCCAGATTATTTGGCTGAGTCAAAGAATGGCTGCTTTCATCCTGATTTAAAAAAACTAAACCTACCCACCTCCACAGCAGCTATAATGTGCACAAGAGTTGTCCCTACCCCTCATCCGGAAGTCTTGGGAGAACTGTCTCTAGGAGCTAGGATATAAGAAAGCTGGCCTAAAGATGTAGGCACAAGATGTCCAGGAATACCGGGCCTGACCGTTACAGAGGTGATGAGGAAGATCTGAACCTGATGGTGTGGGTGTAGGTGTGGGTGTGGGAGAGCTGTCAGGGCTTTGAGATGGCCCATCCCAACATCTACCTATATAAAACTATATAAACTGCTATATATAAACTATATATAAACTGCTAGAGCATGCAAAGCGGCCTGTCCCACAGATGCAAAATTACAGGATCCCCATGACACAGGGCAACAACAGAATATCCAAGAGTCTCTGTGAGGGTCCATTGGATTGGCAGAAGTCATGAACTAGACTTCTAGTTCATAAGTAAAGCTGTCTGGGCAAAAGGTTAACACAAACTTCCAATGCTACTATGACAAACAGATATGTGATGGGAAGGGCATACACATGTAGGAACATGTGTACATGTAGAATGGTACATGTATAGAAGGCTTCAGCTGAGGATAAGGTTGTTGCCCAGAGACAGTGAGATGGTCCAGACATCAGCAGGATTATTTTTTTGATTTTACTTTTTGGTGTTTTTTGCTTTGTTTTGATTTGGTCTTTATTTTCCTTTTCTTATATTTTATTTTTTAATTCCCTTTTATGGGGAGGTTACAAGAGTGGAAGGTGAATATGAAAAGACTGGATAATGAGTGAGATTGGAGTGGATGATATAAAATTCCAAAAGATTCAATTAAAAAATTATGTTAAAAATTTAAACCTACGTCTTAGATAGTTCACATAAAATTTGACAGTTGAATATTCAAGGAGTAGAATTCAGTGCTTAATTCAGAATGAAAGGCTAATAGCTTGGTGAGAAGCACATTACAAGTTCTAACAGGTATAGGATACTTCCAAGAACTTTTTCATAATTGTTCCATGAAAAGTGACTTTCTGGAAATGTTTCTTAGTGTCACTATGACCTGTTATAGTGCTGAGAGATTGGCAGGGATATCAGAATTTGGGAACCACCTTCTCCTTCAGAATGAAAAAGGGACAAAAATGATGGAAAGGATGTTAAAGTTTAAAGTCCTCTTCAAGCTTCCAAAGATGCTGCTTAGAGGATGAGGGAACCTTAATATCCTGCTCACCAGCTCCAGCACACTGGGTGTGGGTATACATTCCTTGCTGGTTACCGCTGGCAATTTCTGAGGGACACAGAGCACTGAACAGGAATTACCAAGCCTAGGCACCATAGTTACATCTTGAGGATATAAAGCCCACTCTATCATCTCCTGGTCTGAATGCACAGGTGTCTTTGATTTTTGTAGAACCATCCCTCTTCAGTCAGTCAGTTGATACCTTGTAGAGATGCCTCTCAACCATGAGGATTTCTCAGCAAACGCGTTTCCTGGGTCTCCCACAACTGACACTGTGAGTCTGAGTTGTGATACCAAGGCTGAATTTAAGCTCAGATTGATTTTCCAGCTCTGTTTTCTGCTTCAACTTTTCTTTCTTTTCTTGGTTACTGTCAATTCCTATTGCTTTGCCTTTAAGATTCCTATCCACTGTGCTACATCCCCAGTGAAGACTCAGCACATTCAGACTCTTTTCTTATGTAGACACTTTAAAGTTGTTTTGTCTACCATCAAGACAGTGACATGGGAACACTCATTTTAGAGTCTCCAGTCCTAAGCAACACCTGGGCTCCTTCCATTGCCCAGTGGTTTCTCCACTTACTTCAGTGTCACCTGGCTTCTGCTTGCAGGGAAAGGGGCTCAATAGATAGAGTTCACATTCAGCCCAGCCAGTGTTCCATGCAGTGTATCTGAGTAGGCTTCCCTTCGGAGTTGATCTTTTCTGGTTTAAAAATTGGTTCTGTGACGTTTGTCCCACTGGTGTTGACCCAGTTTTGTGTCTCACTGTTTCAGAGTTTTTGAAGAATGACTCTAATTCTCCCCTGGCCTGCTTTTTTCTTTGTACTTGAAAATCTGATAAGTATTCTCCTAAGGAACTCTTATGTTGAAACCTGATTGTATTTGTAGACTCGGCATCTAAAAATAACCTCCTACTGATACAAGCACGAGATCTAATCATTCTGTGAACTGATGAGAAGGTTCCAGATAAAAATTAACTAGTGCAGAAATGGGGAAATTTAGAGTTCATGTTTTACTCTCAAGAAAGCTTTAGTTATAGTTCCCTCATTCTTTGAGATTAAATTTCCCAAGTCAAAAGGTTCATCTTATTTCCTGTGTACGTATGAGTAGTCTAAATCTGGCCCAGGTACCCAAAATAATGGAAAGGACAAATGGTAGCAATGTTACTTTATTCACCTAATTCACACTTGTATTTATCTTATATATGCCTGCCTCTTACAATCATTATATTGTGTGCTACATCTCCCAACCATTAAATAAACCACTTTCTATGGTGCAACTGACACATTGTACCTATAGTAGGAAAAAGTAATATACTTATTTATGCTAGAATTTCTGTCACTAGAATCTAAACTTCTCATTTATTATCCCTGTTAGACATTTATCCCCCTTCAATTCCATAAATGTTGGAGATTGTGGATAAATCACACCTCAGTAGAGCACCCCACTACACCTGAACTGAGACTGCATCTGAACTGGCCTTTCTGTGTCTTCATGGTTATGCAGTGTTGCTGGAGGCCATTTTCACTGTTCATTTTTTCTTTTCCTTTTTCTTTTTCCTCTTGAGGCAGCGGAGGGGGTAGAACATCCGCAGGAGTAAGACTTGGTCTTATGAGATATTTAGGTTTATTATTTAAAAATAAAACATTTATCTCTCTTAAGTCTAAGTCACTTTGCTACTGTAGCTGACCCGCCTTCAGAGTTCCCCTGGGGTGAGAAATTGTTTAGTAGTTTAACCTGTTTAACAGCAGCGAGATTAAGTAAAGTAGCCTTTATTCTATCTCCACAGGAACTGCACTGCTCTAACTCCCAGCCTATTAGTTGAATTCTTAAGGGAAAAAGGGACACCTTTGAAAGTGATTTTAATATTTATTTCTAAGTTCGCTCTAAAAAAGTTTTTTATGAAAGTTCTTATACATCTTTCAGAATACAGGATCACATGGTAAAAAGTTCCTCACAAGTTTACCCAAAAATGTAAATCATAAATTGAATAAAAAGTTTACAACAGAGAATATTTACATGCATATCTATTAGGAGTAATAATCTGGTCAAACGTGCATCATCTGTCACCAGCTCTATAGGCTCACATAGAGTTAAAAAACCATAACTTTCATGACTTAGTTATTAGTAAAATTCTATACAGATAAACCTTGTGAATATTTTATCTCTTGTCCTTGTACTTATAGTAAATTGTTAGTTCCCTTTTCATGAACTTTGGATAATGATTTTACAGCCTCTTGTGATGTGTTCTAAATTATAGATGCCTGCTCATTATCTCAGAAGCAATAAACTCATGACACTTAAAGACTGGCAGAGTTCTCAATGCAGTTTTGATTATCAGAGAGGACTTTATAGTAGCCCTATTATAAAATAGCTTAATAATTACTAATATAGGAATAAATAATAGGAATTCTTGTAGGAACATCATTAAGAATTAAGAAGTTATCTGTCAGGGTTGGGGATTTAGCTCAGTGGTAGAGCGCTTGCCTAGCTCCGAAAAAAAAAAAAAGAAAAGAAAAGAAAAAAGAAAAGAAGAAAAAAAAAAGAACTTATCTTTCTATATGGCATCACCATAAGCTAGACATCTTCATTGTTCTGCAGAGATCTATTCAAAAGGGTGGGATAATACGTAGTATTGTTATACATATTTAATAATAACAGGAAAGCATATTAATAACAGGAATCTTTCCTAAAATGAAATCTCCTGTGCCTTGCCCATAGAAGCAAATCTGTCATGTACAGTATAGTCCATGGTGGAACTATCTCAGGGAAATCACCTGCTAGTTTTCAGCTTCTTCTTGATGGCTCCTGGCACAGTGTATGGGGTGCTGTATTGGTCAAATACATCTATTAAAAATAAAACCAAATGCTACGTTCTTATAGGATGCACAGACTCAGAAATGGTAAACTCATTTTCTTTCCCAAGGACTGAATGTGAAAGAATGATTGTTGAATAGAAGAGGAATTTGCCGCTGTTGTTTTGGTTTGGTTTGGTTTGGTTTGGTTTGGTTTGGTTTTTGGTGGAGGGGAGTTGCTTTTATCCTGTTGTTAGCAGGACATCTTTCTGGGACTTGTTCATGTTTTCCACTTCCACTGAATTTTTAGTGGAAAAAAGACTAAAGCTTTTTGCTCAGAACTGTGTGATCTATTACCTAAGAGCTGTGAGAAATATCGCAGGAGGTGATCCTCCTGTGAGAAGCATGTAAGTCATAGAAATTCACTTAAATAATAAAGGAAACTTAAAAATATTTAACTCCACAGTCTATGATTATAGAGTTCTGCTGGAATTGGCCTGACCTGTTTTATGGGGCTCTGAGAGAATTGTTATATGCAGTCTAGGTTGAAGACAAAACAAGATGGACAAGTGATTCCTACTCTCACTTGTACATTGGAGTAACCACCTGCTGGAGGTTGCCCATGAAGACAGTTAGCTGGCCTGAGTACATTCTTTCCAAGATTGAGAACTACCAGACTGCCTGTCACATTGGTTTACACTGTCTTGAGAGCCCTAATTGCTTTTACTAAAACATGCTAATAACTTACTGAAAGTGTGATACAAGTCTGATATGTCTGCCTTTTTTTTGTACATATCTTCTTTATCTTTATCTTTTTTTCTTTTTCTTTTTCTTTTCTTTTCTTTTTTTTTCCGGAGCTGGGGACCAAACCCAGGGCCGTGTGCTTGCTAGGCAAGCGCTCTACCACTGAGCTAAATCCCCAACCCCATATCTCCTTTATCTTAAACCCTCGTGTGTGGTGAAAAACATGTATAACCTCAGCACTCAAGATGCTGATAATGAGTTCAAAGCTATCCTAGGTTATGTAATAAATGTGATGCCCTTTGCTATATAATGAGACCCTGCTTCAGAAGCTCAATAAAACCAAATAACAAATCAAAAGATTCAAAGACTGCCCATCTAAATGCTAGTGATCCCTAATCTTTCTCTTCTTCTGAGGTTGAAGATGGGAAAGAATTTAGGCATATTACTGTTTGCTCTACAATATCCTCTCCCAAACTCCAAAAAGTGCACATGAATATCTATAGTCATTCTCCTAACCCTTTATCTACCTTTGATTCCAGAAATAGCAGATTCTCATAATTAGTCACACTGTTGTGATAAGGTGACCATCTCCCCCGACCCCACCCAGGAGCCATCATCTCATAGGAATTGCTTTTCCTTCCAAGTGATAGTTCTTTTGTCATTAGAATCAAAACTGAGGTAATGGTCCAGCAGACTCCATATTGGCCAACACTGTCTTAGAGTGCATAGATCTCTGACCTGCTCCAGTTCAGCATCTACTTAAACTGAAATTCCTGCCAATATCCCAAAGATGAAAATCATCTTCCTGGGCCACATTTGCTCAAATTTGACACAGGATAAATGATTTTTCATTTCTTTTAAGATTACTCCCATGTTTTGTATCAACATAGGAAACTTTGTGTGAAAAATAGAAAACTGAGCATGATGGGGCATCCTTATGACCCTAGCCCTCAGGAGGCTGAGGCAGGAAGATTACAAGTTTGGGACAAGACTAGGCAGAATCTTTGCATCTGGCATCTATTTACATTAATTAAAAACCTTATCAAGCCTGCTGGAGAATTTTCTAATGTTGTGCATCTTTCCTGTTCACAATGTGTTTGAAATAATTTCTCAGAGAGCTATAGTTTATTTTACTCTGAAGGTCGCCAATTTTTCTACAGTGTTGGTGTCCATTAATCGAGGCATTTAAGATTAGATTCCAACTTTCAACTCAGTATTGTGAGTGGAACTGCACCCCTACTGCGTAGAACAAGAATCCAGCTTCTTTTCTCTTTAGAAAGCCTGACGTTTCCTTGTCTCACATTCAAGTGGGTATTGTTGTTGCTCAAGGAAAGCTAGCCAGGACAAGGCCTTTTCCTTTTTTCCCACTGGAAATGTTTTCAATTAATATCCATATAAGATGACATATTGTGAAAGCTGGGGCATTCTCTATAGGTACCAACTCCATTACTTTCACTGCCTTCTTGAAGTGGACCACATACAACATGTGGTGGAAGAGTCTTTGGTTGGAAGCTCAAGTCCTCCATGCCACTCCCCGCTCAACTATGTTTGCTTCCATCCCTTTTTAGACTCTTAATTCTCGAGTTCTCACAGAAGCACCATTTGCTTTTTCTTCATATATTGCATTCCATTTGCTCCATAGATTACCCCAAAAATACAGGTTTCTGATATTTAGGGACCCGATTCATTATGTCTATACTACTATACATAACAAATTCAATCATTTTATATGCTAACTTTCATTCACTCAATAATTCATCCCATACAAGTTAGTTGACAGTCCTCTAAATATTTTAAAGGCACACCTTAAAATTGGGGTTTAGCAGCTGAAGATACAGCTCATGGGTTAAGAGTGCTTGTTGCTCTTGTAGAGAACTGGAGTTTTGTTACCAGCTCCTGTTTTAGGAGGCATTCCACTTCCTGTACTCCATGTAATCCAACTGTCTCTTCTGGTCTCCACAGGCATTCAAATGCATATGCACATACATACCACCACCACCTCCCCCCCCACACACATTGTAGACCCCTATACAGTCACATACACGCTTACACATGAATAAACATGAAATACATCTTTAAAGGCTTCAGCAAAACTAAGAACGTAAAGAAATCTCCTGTTGTGGTTGGTCTGTTTTCACTCAGATTTTGCTTTTTAGCCCAGACTGTTCTCGAGGTAATGATCTCCCTACCTCAGCCTCTCCAGCACTGCAATTACAGGCATGTTCCATCAGCTTCAAATTGTCATCTGTCTTCGCCATTGTCCTACTAAGCCAGGTTTTCACCTCACCTCTAACATGCACCCCTTTGAATGGAAATCTGATGGGGTTGGGGGGAGGACAGAACTCAAGGAGCCTAAGCTACAATTTAGCTCATAGGCTGCTTCCTGGCCACAGCTAGACCTAGTCTACAGAGGCACATCTCTTTGCTTCAAACTGCTTGGATGGCCTATCCCTATGAGTAGCAGAACTTCAATAATGTGGTAAGCAGATCAGCTGTCTTCCTCCTCTGACCAAATAATAAAATTTCATTTGTATTTTGAGTTGGGCAACGTAGAACATGCTGAGAGTCCCAGTGCTATGATGGTCAGTCAGAGGGTCACTAATATGAGGCAAACCTAAGTTATAGTGTGAGCTTCCATGGTAGCCTGGACTACACAGTGAGTCTAGTAGAGTAGCCTCAGCTCCACATTTTTCCTGTACATATTGTTTTATACTTAGCCTCAATGTGGGATCTAGTTGGTTAAATTCCCCAGTGTGAAGTATCCGACTATAAAAGCAAGAGTGAATAAAGCATTTGCTCCTCCTGTTTATTCTAATGCTGGAAACTTCAGGAACCTGTAAAGTACAGAATGAACAACTGAGGGAGGGTGCACTATATACATGCAGTCTTATAAAACCTCACAGGGGTCCTCCTTGATCTTAAGCAGAGCCATATCCCCAGATTACAGTCGGGAGCTTTCAGGGTATAGAAACACAGCCAGTAACTGACCCTGTGTGTTGGCTAGGGTTTTTTTTTACTTTTTCTTTTTTTCTTTTTTCTTTTTATCAACTTGACAAAAACTAGAATCACTTGGGAGGAGGAAGAGTCAATTTGAGAATTGCCTTCATCCAATTGTTCTGTAGGTAAATATGTGGGTCAAACCTCCAGGATTGCTACCTATGGCCTTGAAGTAGATAGGAAAACAGACTGGGAATGACATGAAAAACAAGACAAGCAGTGTTCTTCCATGGTCTCTGTATCAGTTCTTGCTTGAGTTCTTGTACTGAATTCCTTCAGTGACTGCCTATCTAAAGAAATCCTTTGCTTCCTACATTGTTTTTGTTCTTGGTGTTTAGCACAGCAACCTTAACCTGACTAGAACATGGGGTTTGTCTGATTAAATAAGAACAGATGAAAGGTCCTGGAGACAGTAAAGTGATTATGCCTAATCTTGCACTAGGCTTTTCCCATTTCTTAACACAGTGAGCCATGTCCAAAGGCAATTATAGACTCAGGTTCCTGAGATAGTTCCCCATGTCCCAGACTCCAAACTCAGTTCTGGGTGACTAGACAGCAGCTGACAAAGACTCTGCTTTGTGGAACACCAACTTCAAAGTGCTTTGGGAAGGAAGAAGAACAAGCTGTTTCTTTGAAGCTGTTCCATGACTTGTATTTATTGCTCCGCTCTGTTAGAAGTTTGAATCTTCTAATTCATAGCATTGCTGATGAAGAAAGTATATTCTTTTCAACACTGTATGGATTCTAAACAGTCAGCACCTAACACTGGATGGGCAAATAAACACCAATTTGGTTACACCTGTATCATACATATACATACTCGTACACACACACACATGCACATGAACACACACATGCACATAAACATGGTAATGGACACATACACATTGGCACATACATACTCACACACACACAGGACAGAACACAACATGTAGTAACAAATAGGGGTGAAACTCAGGTCTGGGGTAAACACCAAGCTATGCCAAGAGGATTGCATGACCTAAGAGCACTAGAAGATATAGTTGACCATTTGAATGAGTCTCAAAGTTACTCTACTGAAAAAGGATTGTAGAGAGTCCCTAAAATAAGGTCAAAGTTCAACTATGAGACCCTATTCATGGAAATAAGGCACTTAGCATTAAGTCTTGTAGGATTCTTCCAATTATATCATTCATCAGGGAAGGACAGATCATTAATCTTTGCTCTGAGATCTTTCATCAGAACATTACACTGCACTTTACATGTGTCATCTCATTTAAACCTCATAATCCTAGTAGAGAACTGTCCACCTGCTGGGGACCAGTCTCAGCTCAGGGTGGGGTCTGGAGAAGGGCGAATGTAGGAGCAATGAAGGGAAGGAAGGATCAGACGTTGGATGTATTTTACTTGATGAGCTATGGGACAATGAGGAAGCACATCTCGGTATGACTCTTCCTATTCTGACAACTGTTGTCTCTTTCAAGCTTTATTTATACATAAAATCATTCCTCAGAAATTTTATTCACTGATATAGCTTTTCAAAATATATTTTCTTCTAAAGTCTTCCTTGATTATATAAGAATTTTATAAAAAAGTAAAAATTAACATGATAAAATCAATTTTCTTAAAACTCAGTATCTTATTCCTTAAGATTGGTGTCATAAAGCCTTGCAGTTACAGAAATGCTAGACAGGATGACTCTATTTAAATTGGATTTTCTTTCAGTTTGGCATAAGATTAATAGATCAAAAGTTATTTCCTACTCCCTATGATATCAAACTTGACTTTCTACAAAAGTTCAACATTTAACTCTTATTTAATTCCTCCGTGCCTTCCTCTATATTTCTTTTATATTTGGCATAAAACCACTATCTTTTTTTGATTTTTAAAATATTGTTCAGCTCCTTTGCAAGGGTGATCTATCAGTAGAGGTCTGGTTTGACAACTCAGTTCAGGAAGGCAGGCAGGCCAGAATCCCTTCCTCTAGGTCTCTGTTTTGAGCCCTTGTTTCAATAAAATTCCTATCTCTATTACAGCTCTGTAAAGAACAGAAGAACATCAGGGTTCTTAAAGTTGTTTATGTTTGTCTTCAGGAAGGTACCAAGACTTCTTTCTATTCAAATCTCTTTCTATTCATACAAGTTCCTTGTTTCTAAAGTTGAAGATTAAAAACTTTGTAATTCAATTACAGCTTGTAAGTTTCCAAAATTTCCCTCTTTTTCTTTAATAATTCTCAAATTCTCAAGCCTCATGATTACTAACAATACTCATTAATCATATAAATGTTTATTTAATTAAAAAGTGCTAAGGAAGGACTCAAGTTTTGCATAACTGTTTTTTCCAGGGAACTTTCACAAATTTCATTCTTGTTTACACTTTTGTTATCCCAGCTCTGGCTTTTGGAGAGAGGCCTTTAACAGTAAGAAGCATAAGCATAGCAAAAGGTGTGCAGCAAATATCCAATAGGGACAGTGAAGGGTCAGTCCAAGCAATGGAACACACTTCCATTGTCAAACAGCACTTTCAGAATGCTTGGCATCGCCAGTCACCACCAGTTGTCCAATGAAGGTAAAGACACTCGCCACCAAGAACATGACATATTAGATCAGCAGGACACAGGTGGTTCCAGGGGAGAACCAACTCCTAAAGATTGTTCTTTGGTATCCCCACATGTACTGTGACAAGTCCGTGCTCCCATATAAGCAATCTAAAAAGCAGTCAATGTATAGGAAAGGAAACTAAACACCCCCATAGTAAATGGAAAACCCAACATTCAAACCCAGATCTATGTCTGTCATCCTAGCATATACAGCAACACAGATGATGAAATGTCTTTTGTGACTCACACCAGGCCACAATTTCAATTAGAATGTCCTTAACACTGGAGTGAAGAGGGGAGGAAGAGATGAGGAGGAAAAGGAGAAGGAAGGACAAAGAATGAGAGAAGAGGGAAAAGGATGAGAGGGAAAGGGACATGGGGAGGGAAAGAGAGAAGGTGGAGGGTTACTGATGTTCTTAACACCTGACACCCACCTGCTTGAAATTCAAGGCTTTGAGGCTCAGCTGGGTGGACTTAATGGAAGAGAAGGAACCCTGACCTTTCAGCTAATATGTAAACTTTAGGAATTCCACTTTATGTTGGTTGTAGTTATCTTAGTTCTATATTTCCAGTTCAGTATCAGGTAGGTATTTAGATATAGAAATCAGCATGGCTTACACATAGGAATTGAGGCTGTTGGAAAGCAACTTTTCTAAGAGTATTCTCAGGAGTGGATGAAAACTGATTGACATTCATGTGAACTCTCAAGTCATTTGTCAGAGTCAAAATGAGCACACGTATATCGATAAAGGGTTTTTCCCATGTAATTTGACAAAGGAAGAGCATGGTTATTGCTACAAACAGCACACATAATTTGGTTTGGTTTAAAACAAAGCATGCATGTCCTCTAGCACAGAGTGTAGCAGCATTGACCAATTTCTCCTTGAGGTTGGACTATCTGTGCACAGCAGCTGGCAGAATCTTTGAAAGCACTCTCTCCTTTACCTTTCCACCTTTAGTTGTATCTCAGATTCATTTTTGTGGGATGTTTTAGTCAAATATTGTACCCATAACAACCAAGGTATTACTGTCCTGAAGAAGAAGCAGTTGCTCGTGTTCTTCACTGTCTTGAACAACAGGAACAGCAGCTCACGTGCTTGCTACTAAGTGGTCCATTTCCAGAAGTTTACAAGTCTGCCTCAGGGGGCTTCCATCCTTCCTTAATCAGATATCCTGAGATATGTTCTTCTCATAATGAAAAGCGTGCTCCCTGGGGCAGGAACTGACAGTTGTCAGCCCCTAGGCTATGCCTGTAAACTGGCATACAGTGTGTTGCTCCTGTCTCAGTGGGCAACAGTAGTCAGATGACATAGACAGACAGCTAACACCATTACAAGAACGAGTAGTCTTCTTAATAGTAACTCTAAGTGCAACTGGTCTTATTTCTCAAACTAAAAGACACAGACTAGCAAATTGGATTTTTGAACAAGCTCTAACTACATTGAGTACAAAAGACATACTTCACTGGCAAGAAAATGAATAAAGATAAACTGATTAAAAAAATTCATCATGCAAACAAAGGCCTCATATAAGCAAGATTAGCTCTCCATATAACTACTAACATACACTGAAAGCCAAAACTAGTCAGAGTAGCTAGCAATTAATTTATATTAATAAGGGAAAAATACAAAAGAGGATGTATTCTAAGTACACGTGCACTGACTGAACACAATTTCATATAAACATGAGAATAGACATAATAAGACAAATTGGGTCCAGTGACAATTACAGTTGCTAATTTCAACAATCAACTCTCACCAAAAGAGAGATCATCTGGTAAAACAGATCAGCAAAGAAAGTTCAGAGGTAACTGTACTAGAGATCAAATGGATTCAAAGGACATTTATAAATATTCAATTCAAAATCTTCAGAGCATACATTATTCTCAGCAGCTCATGGAGCCTACTCTAAAGCAGATGTCTTCATCCAAAGATCTTAACAAGTGGAAATTAAAATAAATTATTTTCTCATGGGATAGTAGAATAAAACTATAAATCAATATTAGCAGAATATATACCTGGAGACAGAAAAATATACTATTGTATGAAGAGTGGACCACTGAATAAATCACATAGGAAATCCTTAGAATAGAATGGAAATGAAAGAATGACTTACCGGAATGTCTGAGCCATAGCAAATTCAGCTTTATGATGAAATTTTGATGTGAATCCTTAATTTAAACAAACAAATAAAATAGAGATCTCAAGTAAATACCTTAATGATGTGCCTCCATGTCTTAGAAAAACTAGAATAAGAAAAATTGTACCTATAGATAGAAATAATAAACAAAATTGTAGAAATAAAGAAGTTGGAGACCAAGAGAACAATGCAGAGAAGGAGGAAACAATTCCATTTCTATTTCTTGGCAGTGTTAAAAGAAGATCAAGGAGAGTCTAGGCTAAAACACTGACGATACAAGGTAATAAAAAAGAATAAGAAAGGATACATTGTAACATATGACAGTAGAATCTAGAAGATGATGAAGTAATAATTTGGGAACCTGTATTCAAAAAGCTAGAAAATTGAGAAAGAATATACAAATAGACTAATAAGACCCACCAAGCCTACACTGAGAGATGTCAATAATGTAAACAGACCTATGACAAGCCCCAAGTTTGAAGCAGCAATGAAGTTTCACAACCTAAAAAACCGGGACCAGACAGATTGAGTCACTTCCCACAATACCTTTAAAGAAGAAAAATGCAATGTTCTTCAAACTGTTCCACAACAGAAGGAGAAGGAGCACTTCTAAATTAATTCTCTGAAATTAAATCACTCTATTGCTAAAACCAGATAAACAAAAGCATCAAAGCAGAAAACCATAAACTAATTTTCTTAAACATACAAAATGCTCACTAAAAACACTTAGAAACTAAATTCAAGAATGAATTAAGGAAAGCAGACATAAAAAAAGTTGGTTTGATTATAAGGATGTAAGGATGGTTCAACATGTCAGATCTATAAATGTAATAAATAATGTGTCTGAATAGACTCAGGAACAGAAGTCACATGACCAACTCAATAGATAGAAAAGGTCTCTAATGAAGTCCAACATATCTTCTTGATAGAATATAACACAACATGATGAAGGATATACACAATAAATCTAATAAAAAATACCAAATGAAAACTGGGAAGTATATCCTATAGTATAAGGCATGATATAATGTATCTGTTGTTATTCATTATAACGCTTGGCATCTTAGAGAGAATAAGAAGTTTGAAAAATAACAATAATAGAAATATTGAAAAGTGATACCAGCAAGTAGTCAAATGACCACTGGTAACAGATATCATAATCCTTTACTTTGAAGATGCTACACTTTACCAGAAACCTCTTAGGTCTGTTCTACCTTCTCATCAAGTTATCAGGCTACAATGTCACCATACAAAAATTAGAATAATTAATATAAGTAATAATAAAATAAATAATAATTAAAATAAGTAATAGAATAGAACCAAGAACAAAATCTATTCCCAGCAGCTACGAGATAATGTCTGGGAATAAACTAAGGACATGAATGACCTCTAAAACCAAAACAATACCAGAAATTTTTACATAAAAATTGAAGAAGATACTAGACGTTACATAAGAGCCTTTTTTTTTAAACAAAGTTGGAAAGTGTTTTTATCGCTGACATTTGCACACACAGTGTTAGTGACATTGGCCTTCCCTTCCTGGGGTGGAACCAGGTCCTATCTCATCAAACATTCACACAAAGCCTCAACACTCCTAAGTTACTCTCTTTTTTTAGTACCTGGGGATTTGCTTTGGCTAGATTTTCTATTTCGAGGATCCTCGGGAGAGAGATTTTCTAAAAACGACCCTGCACATCATCTATGGGAAGTTCTTAGGCCTGTGTGCTTACATCAGGAAACAGATCAATAATATATTTTATAGGTTTATCTATGAGACAGAGCACCCCAATGACATAGCAGAGTTACTGGAGATCCTGGGAAGTATAATTAATGCCTTTCCACTAAAGGAAGAGCACAAGATTTTCCTGTTAAAGGTGTTGCTGCCCTTGCACAAAGTGAAATCCCCGACTGTCTACCATCCCCAGCTGGTGTACTGCGTCGTGCAGTTTTTAGAGAAGGACGGCACCCTCACTGACCCAGTGGTAATGGCACTTCTCAAATACTGGCCAAAGTCCAAAAAGAAGTAATGTCTTAAATGAATTAGGTGAAATCTTAGATGTAATTGAACCGTCCGAATTTGTGAAGATCATGGAGCCTCTTTTCCGGCAGTTGGCCAAATGTGTTTCCAGCCCTCACTTCCAGGTGGCAGAGCGGGCGCTATATTATTGGAACAATGAGCATCATGAGTTTAGCATGAGTGAAGATCATGTTTCCGTCCTTAGACGGCAACGCAGTGACCCACTGGAACAAGACAATACACAGTTTGATATACACCATCCTGAAACTCTTCATGGAGATGAACCAAAAACTCTTCAATGACCGCACCCAGCAGTTCAAAGCAGAGAAGCTCAAAGAGAAGCTAAAAATGAAAGAACAAGAAGTGTGGGTTAAAATGGAAAATCTAGCCAAAGTGTATCCCACAAAGTGTATCACAAAGACTTTCTATGTGATCAATTGACAGAGATATTACTGGGAATATGTCTATTATCAGAAGCATATTACAACATCAGTGCAACCATCAACAAATTCTTAACTCAGTCTTCAAGGTTAAAAGAAAAAAAATTTAGAACTCATATAGAGCGGTGTTTCTCAACCTGTGGGTCTCAGCCCCTTGGAGAGTTGACTAATACTTTCACAAGGTGGCCTAAAACCATATGAAAACAGAAATATTTCCATTATGATTCTTTACAGGAGCAAAATTACAGTTATAAAATGTCAACAATATAATTTTATGATTGTGGGGTCACCACAACCCTGAGGGATAATTAACTGTATTAAAGGGTTGAAGCATGAGGAAGGTTGAGAACCACTGGAATAGAGTATTAAGGACCCAGACAAGTCAAAGCAAACTTAAGATGAGGGAACACTGCTGGAGGTGTGTCACAGGACCTGATTTCAAGGTATATTGTATAACCCAAATATGGTAAACATCATATTATTGGCAAAGGACAGGCACAGAGACCGGTGGAATGGAGGGAGCAGCCAGAAATAAAAACTATGCACCTATAGTCACCTAATTTTGACTCTAAGGTGTCAGATATATACACTGATAGGAATGGAGTGTCTCTGACAGAGGGTGCTAGGAATAAAGGATTTCTACATGTAAGGGATTGGAAGTAGATCCATATCTTTTATCTTTCATAAAAAATAATGTAAAAGAGATCAAATACCACAATGTTAGACAGGAGTTTTGAAACTGCTAGAAAAACTTAGGCAGGACACTAAGATATAGGTGAAGGAAAGTCACTTCAGAGAAGAGTTTCACTAGAATGGAGAATATTAGCATTGTTTGACAAGTGATATTCTATGATATTTTATGTAGCTTATATACAGAAAATAAAATAATGGAGTGAAGACCTACCTTACAGAATGGGAGCAGATCTTTCCTAACTAGTCATCTGATGGGAAATTACTATCTACAGTAAATAAGGAACTTACAGATTTAAACACCCCATCCAAATCATCAAACCAGGTATACAAGGCAAAGTTTTTAAAGGAAGAAAAAAAGAGCAGTAAATAAATGAAGCAATGTTTCCCATTGTTAACCATTAAGGAAATCTAAAATAAAATCATGCTGAGATTCTATCCCACCCCATTCAGAATGGCTGTCACCAAATACCTAGAGAACAACAAATGTTGGTGACAACACTGTGAGGTAATAGAGCCTTTATACACAGGGCATTCAGAAATGTAAATTATTTTATATCATACTGAAATTAGCAGGGAGCGTTCTCATAACACTGAAACTTCGATACCATCTTGCTATACTTTTCCTGAGTATACAATTAAAGAAATTCAAGCCAGCTCACTACACAGATGGCTGCATGTCCATAACTTTTAATGTACTATTCATAATAGCCAAGATAAGAGACTGAGACATTCTAGGGGGTCTTGATCAAATTCATTTCCTCTGTCAGCTAAAGAATTAAGATTCAGAAAAAAAAAACCCACAAAACTCAACAAGCAGCAGCAAAGTTCCTTGCACCACAAACAAAACCAGCAGTTGGAGAAAGTTGTTTATTGAGGATGAGGAAACACACAGTCAGCAGACACATGAAGCAAAGATCCTCTGTGAAGCATAGAGGGAGGACTCAAAAATCTGAAAAATTCATCTTCTTCTCGGGCACTAGGGATTGGAGCCTCTGAAGAGCCTACCTCCCTAGCTTGATCAGTTTGAGTGATTTGAAACTGCTGCGTGTCATCCTGATCAGGTCTTGAACTTGCTGAGCCAGTCCATCAGCAGGAGCCCTGCTAGTGGAAGACAAAAAACAAACAAGGCCTTGCTTTAAGCTACAAGCCTTTTGTCTCATGTCAGGGGAGCAAGAAACAAGTGTGTCAGCTTAGAATTCCAACACTTTTATTACCTAGCCATGGCCCATCTCCCTATCTGACTACCAGGGAGTCTTTGTAACTCCTAGTCTCTCAAAAATTCTTAGCGGACATTCAAAAGGTGAGTAAACAATATCGTGCACACATACACACACACATACACACACACACATACACACACACAAACAAACACATGCATGCACACATAATCAAAATAAACCAGGCTCACAAGAATAAGAATTGCACTTGAAATCCTGTGTGTGCATGTACGTGTGTGTGTGTGTGTGTGTGTGTGTGTGTGCATGTGCATGTGTGTCTGTGTGTGTGCATGTACATGTGTGTGTGTGTGTGTGTGTGTGTGTGTGTGCGCTCACACACACATCCTTAAAGTAGAAAGGACATTCTCTGGAGTAATGGAAGAGTGGGAATAAGCGTGAGTAATGTGGGGAAAATAAAGACAAGTTTTGCAAACTTTGTCTCATAAGCAGTTTATAAATAAGGGGAACAGGAAGATGTTGGAGTGTGGACAAAGAGTGAATTGAGAGCAATACAATGAAATTTTTGTATGAAAACATTATAATGAAAGCCCCTAATTTTTTTGCTAACTGAAAAATGTTATTAATAAAAAAGCAAAGCACTGAAAATGAATTAGGGAGGAAGGAAGAGTTGGTAGAACTGTCATTATGAGTACATTATGGTCAAACCAAGCAATTAAAGGAACAGAGTAACAATGATTGTTCAAGAGCCCATAACAGCATAAGTAAATGCTTGGATAACCATATATGTGAGGGAGGATATGTGAATCCATTGAATTACAAACACTGTGCAGATACGCTCTTCCTCAGTTTCACTCCTCTTAGGAATGGACTGAAGCTGGTGATTCATTTCTAATGAACAGAGAATGGAAAGGGGGAAGTCATAACCTCACAAGGGAGAAATTGGTCCAGCTTTCTATGGACTAATGAGAGTTAACATCGTCATAAGTAATGTCAAGTGAGTTATCATGGAGGAGTATCCCCTGTGCCCTGAGTTTGACAAATCTTCTGCCTCTATGTGTTCCTTATCAAAAATTGCACAGTTCTCAGTTAATCATGGAAAAATTCTTAGAAAAAGCCAAATTGAAGTACATTCTACAAAACATCTGTCATTGCTTTTCATGGATCAGAGTCATAATAGAAATAAGAATAAGGTCTCTAAGATTAGAGCAGATTAATGAGATATACTTATTGGCTGCAAGGTAACCCTTGGGTTAGAGCTACATAATAAAATGAACCTACTTGGAGAAAGAAGAGGAATGGTGACTGTTGGAGCATGAAGGTCCTTGTGTCTATGGATCTCCAAGGAAACCAGAAATATTAAGCGCTTACAATTGTCCGTCCAAAAGGAAGGATGTAAAACCTGTTTGTTTTTTCCAGAAAACTGGGAACTGGATGTAAGTAATTAATTGCCTGGCGATCTGCATACCTGTTGGTGATAGGCCATATCAAACTCCTACACCTGTACAGCCAGGGGTTCCCCCACGTGCCCACAATCAGGCCCAGAGTTGAATGATACCCCAAATAACCTCTTCTCTCTGTGTGCGATGAGACCAGGCCAGATTCTTCCTTACAGCCTTAAGCTAGTTCAGGTAGCTTATCTCTAAAACTCATTTTCTTGGAAGAAATAGCACTTCTGAGTTGAAATTCAATATAATTACACTTTCCTGTATACTCATGATTGTATTACACCAGAAAATATTTTTCCAGATTATATTCTGTTCAAATATACTGGCAACAAACCACCTAACATCAGATTCCCCAAAGTGAATCTGAATCAAGTTTTTATTTTCACCTCTACCTTGACATCTGCGAAGACCCACACAGAGGAGACCACTTTAGCCAATTATAAATCCCAAATTATTCCATAATTTAATTTTGAAAATGGTGCAAATTCAAAATCCTGTAGCTAAAGATCGACCTAAAAATGTTCTAGCAGTAATTCAGTCATTAAAAAGAAAGTGTATTATGTACAAATATGACATATAATGATAAAATCCATTATTTTTGTATTTTAGTTGCATATGCATTTTCAATAAAAATATGGGGTTTCAGCTCATAATGTGATACACTTTGATTTATTTTCTCAAATAACCATTTTTCCTTGACTATAATTATCAACTTTTTGTTTTGTTTTGTTTTAGAGACAAGATTTCTCTATTTAGCTTTGGCTAACCTGGAACTCTCTAGGTAGAACAGGCTAACCTTAAATGCATAGAGATCAGGCTTGGATTAAAAGGGCGTGCCACTATACCTCAATAAACTACCCACTTGGAAGTGGTTGGCAGATACTCATTGGCAGTGTACCAAAATAGGGTGAAGTCAGAAATGCCTACAGTTATCTAAATATTCAGTCTATTATTTTGGTGAACAAGAATTTGTATTTAAATATGGCAGCTTGGTTAAATATACATGACTAAATCTGTTGCAGAATGACATCTTTTAATGCATTAAATACCCACTCGCTTCCTTTCCCCATGACAGAAGGTGGCTGCAATTAGGACAGTCCTGAGGTTAGTGACACTGATCCAAGATGAAGTAGGTTGCACCATGCATCATGTGACTGAAGTTTTGATTCCTGCTCTGTCTTATGAACATGGAGAACCCGGAGAGACACTAGACACATAAGGTATAGAGATCAATAAAGGTACCTATGACTGATTCAGGCTTCAGTGAATTGACTGAACGCACGTAACAGTGACCTGTGTTCTCTAGGCAACCAGGGCATGGAGCTGGTTGACGTGGCCTCTCCATCCAGATGAACCTAGGCCTGTGCTCTATCACTTGAAGGAGGTGGGATCTTAGGTGAGTTTAATCCCTTCCCTGTACTATGCTTTACTCAACTCTCAGGACATGGATTAGTATAGTACAAATGTCAGAGGGTTGATGGGTTGAGGGATAGCTTGGTGCCTGACACATAAGGATGACTGTTTTTATTGTTTTGTATTATGTGTTGATTTATGTAACACAGTGGAGTCTTGAAGAGCATTTTATCATATTGAGTCCTAAAAACAACGTACTCCATCTTATTTTGAAAACCAGATACTAATCCTTTACACAGCAGCATTTTTGTAATACCCAAGTGGCTTTAGAAAGAATAGCCAGTCGTTTTTATTCATCCCTAAAAGATATCTCTGGTTTGAACATGAGATAGAGCATTCAAACCCCTCTTCCTGAACAAAGAGAATGGATTAATTTGGGGTTACTGGGTATTCCGCTCTGGAGTATGTAGTCACGTGGGAAATGCTAGAAAGACACAGATTCTAAATTGTGGCATCTATTGGTTAAGGACTGATCAAGAAATTTAGTCAACTATAAAACATGAGATCAGTCAGTTTTCTGTGAAGTGATAAGAAGTTAGAATTAAACCTATGATTAAATGAAATCTTCAGCTAAAACGAGCTCTATCAGTTTCAGATAATCACTAGAGGCTTCAGACCATTTAATCTGTGATTCAGTTTGAGTCAAATCTAATCTTGATTATGTCAGGTTAAGCTGAGTAGCAGAATTATGTTGGGTTTATGAAGGTTCATTTCCTCCATGTATTTTCACCATCAACTTCATAAGCATTAAATTTAAGGGGCAGAACACAACAAAATAATAACATCTAAAATGACAGCAACTAGCAGGAGGCGTTGACTCACACTTGGGGCAGCACTCAGACACTTTTGCAATTTGCCTCCAATGTAGGCCAGTGGCTTTTCTCACTTAACATAAGAACTGCAAGTGCCTGGGCCTCACTTTAAGCAGTGTTGTCAGGGAGCTTTTAGAAAACAGTAGCTGGGCATACACCAGCTTTGAAGGTTGGAACTCTTCAAAACATTCTCAGATTGTAGGGAAGGATGTTGTTTCTAAGAATTCAAAATAGGGAAGCTAGGCAATATTAGTTGTTAATAAAAGAAGTCAGACCAAGGAAGCTATCTCTCATATGCGATACATAGGTTACACATATGCATGTGCTCACAGAATACAAGAAAATAGAAAGGAAGTTATTTGGTAATAAAAAAAAAGAGCTAGTAGAAGGAAAAGGGGAAGGGAGAGGGTAATGGATCGTGAATGTGGTCATTTGCATGAGCTACTTAAGTAAACGCATCATTATTAAATCCATTTTGCACAGTGAGTACCCATGCATATATTTTTTCAGAAAATGGTCGGTAAGTCTGGTATGGACACTGTAGCCACAGTATTCACAATGGGCAAGAAAAAGAAACAAGCTTAGTGTTTATCAGCTGAAGAATAGATAAGGACAATTTGGCACACATAAACACTAGAATGCTGTTCATCCATAAAACAATGACAACAAAACCTCGCCCTGCTGTTTGCAATGACATGGATGGAGCTGGGGATCATTATTTTAAGTGAAATAAACCAGGTACAGAAGAGCAAGCACCATGGTATCATGCTCACGTGGAGAATCTTTAAGTCTTGGTCTTGTAGAACTGGAGAAGGGAGTGCACATGGGAAAGGGTGGGTGGAGAATGCAGTGAGAGGTGGATGTACAAAGGCTACCTCCTGTACTGCTGCTCAGCAAGTGATTACAAGTGCTATCAAGTGGCAAGGAAGATAGGACTCAGACCAGGCTAGCATAAAGAAATGTTCAGCATTTGAGGAGACAGGTACATTTATCCTGATTTGAACTCACGCCCTGTACTCACACAGCCAAACACCACCCTGGGACCCATAAATATATATAGTTTTTACGTATCAATCACAACATTGTTTAAATTTTTTGAAAAGTGGAAAATACAAGTAAATTTAACCTGTCCGAATACACTCATAATATGTTCTCTTATGTGACATTTTGTAAATGTATACTTTATAAAGTAGTAAGTGATATGTTTATAAAAAGATAAAGAGAAGGGGGATATGTTATGTGGAGGTGTAGTTGGATATAGGGGAAGGAGGCACCTCTGAGGGCCCATGTTGAGGCATCCCTTCCCCCTGAGGGACCAGCTCCATGACAGTATAGTATAGAATAGAGTTTATTCAGGGCATGAGGAGGGGAGTCAAGAGGGTAGTAGAGGTAGAGAAAGGCAGGAGGGAGGGAGGGAAGGGAAGGAGAGGGGAAGGGAGGGAAAGGAAGAAAAGAGAAGAGAAGAGAAGAAAAGAGAAGAGAAGAGAAGAGAAGAGACGAGACGAGAAGAGAAGAGAAGAGAAGAGAAGAGAAGAGAAGAGAAGAGAAGAGAAGTAGAGGCTGGCCATGAGCACATGAAGAGAGGGGAGAAGGGAATGGGGAGAGAGCAGGAACAGAAAGGCAAGAGCAAGAACAAGAGAGCAAGAGGAGGGGCAAGCAGCCCCTTTTATAGTGTCAGGCATATCTGGCCATTGCACAGTAACTTTAGGGTGGAGCATATCTGGATGTTGTCCGGTAACTGGGGCAGAGCTTAAATAGAATTATTTCCCAATGATGAACTTTAGGGAGACTTATATTTTCTTATTATAATTCCATATTACCATTTTCATCTTTTAGAAGAGTCTATATCTTTCATCTTTTGTTAATATTGTTTTATTGACAGGGAGTTTGTTACACAGCTCAAGCAAGCTGGTATCCAACTTACTATATTATAGCCTGAGCTGATCTTGAACTCAAGATTCTCTCACATAGCCCACACTTGTTACACGTTAACCTTAAAAAAATCATTACTGTTTATTTTTAATTATGTACATGTATGTGTGTCTTTGCAGGTGGTGCATGTATAAGAGGGTAGGTGCCTACAAAGGCCGTCTCTCTGTTACATCTGTCTGGAGCTGAAGTTACAGGTAGATGAGAGGCACCAGACATGAGTGGTGTGAATTGAACCCAGATCCTCTGCAAGAACTGAAAATACTAGAAACCACTGAGCCATGTCCCCAACTCTTTCCCCAAAATTTTAAACACTGATCTTATTGTCATTTTGCTTTATTAATTTGGAAGCAAATGCATCACTACATCCAGGGGGCTGATATAATATGGGCCGTGCGCCATGATGACTGACTGGGTCATCATGACCCAGAGGTTGCTAGTGTCTCTGGCTTCTGCTGCTTTGTGCGGCTGCTGAGACATCTCTGGCAGATACACCTGAGTGCATCTCTGGCCACACAGGAGCCAGTCCTAATGATGAGGCTTTTCTTGCTCTTTTAGAGGCAGGAGAAAAGTCCTCCTGTACAAGCCTGCTGAAACTTTTTAAAGCCACTTATCAAAGGGAAGATCTTGGATCTACAAACTGAGCCATTCTGTGCTGGGAATGGCTGAAACCAAATTGAGAATTCCCTTTCATTTTTTCAAATGTTCTACTCTTAAGAGCGATATTCTGGTGGGTTATTGGGAACTTTGAACCCTGAGGGAAATTCTCAATAAATCTGGGGCAGAGAGTAGAGTAACAGTATGGTGTGAATAAATTCAGGGCATGCACATAATTACAGTGTTCTTCTAGTGATCACACAATTCTCTCATTTTGCTACCTAGCAGGTTTGACCATTTATCATTTTGTCTCTTTATCTCTTGGTATAGCTGCATAGATACACTATACTCACTTCTCAAGCATAACTCCTGTTCAAACATCAGGGGTAGATTGATTTCAAAAACCAAAGATCCTCCTCAAAGACGAGGGTGACACAGACAGCCAGATGTGATATCGAAGGCATGAAGGGGTTACTTACATTTTCTATTACTTTCCTGGATGTTTGCAGTGAAACTGAAAGATCCCCGAAGGGAGACCCTTACTCAAATCTCGGGAAATCTCGGACCCCAGACACAGAGAGACCATTTGGATGTAATATGCAAAGGCGAGGTTTATCATTGAGATCTATTACAGAGATCTCCGGGCCGACATGTATCCCACACAGGAGACAGAGGTGTCGACCACGAGTGGCTGGGAGAAGGGCTTTTTAAAGGAAGAAATCACAAGCTCCAGGAGATGGGGGGATGTCAAAAGGAAATACCAAAAATGTCACAAGGGGAAACTCTCAAAGTCACAGGATTGTTCTTAAGACTCTAGGGTTTGAATGAGGGGAAAGGTCAAGCATTCTCCTGAGAACAGATCTTGATTGTCCTTTAGGGTAAATGTTTGTCAGAGTTGATGAGGCCTCTGCATCTGAAACACATATGGTTAGTCTTGGCCGCAGGTTTCCTGGAATACTCTCTGCAGGACACAATGGCTGGAGGGCACAGTGGGGGCTTGAACAAACATCACAGGGGCAGAACAAAACCCATTACTCATTTACTCAGTTCGGTGATAAACGGGAGGGTCAGTGACTCTGAACCAGTTCTCCTACATTTTTAACAATCTGTCTTCCTGAGTCAGATCCTGTTGCTGAGTTTTGAGTTAATTTAAAACTCTATTTTTCAAAACTTCCCAAATGCTCCATGGCTAGTGATCAGGTACACAGTGTGCTGGCTTGGCCTCAGCAAGATAACACAGTCTGTGTGAAATAATAATCATTCCCTTGTCAAGGTCCTGGAGACAGAGGTTCCAAGAGCAAGATGCTGAAAGCTCCAGTCTGCAAGGTTTCTGATTCTTCTTGTAGATGGCCACTTCTTCCTTCTGTATGTCTGGTTACTTTGTGAAGGTAACTGTCAGATTAAAGGAACCATTTTCCCTTACTCATTGGTGACGTCAAGGCCCTGTCTCTCAATACAGTTACATGAGCTGCTAGAATTCAGGCTTTCATCAATAACTCTTTTTGTTTTTTTTTTTGTTGTTGTTGTTGTTTTTTTTTTCTTTTTCTTTTTTTCAGAGCTGGGGACCGAACCCAGGGCCTTGCACTTGCTAGGCAAGCGCTCTACCACTGAGCTAAATCCCCAACCCCCATCAATAACTCTTGAGAGTCACAATCCACCCCACAATATACAGCAGCAGCTGTACAGAATGATCTGGGGAAACAAAACAATAAAGTTGTCTATTAGAATGTTACAAACAAGGCCACGCCCTCTGCTACTGCTGAATACAAAGAAATCTGAGCTTCCCTCATCAGTCACCCACAAGGACAGGTCATTGTTCTTCTTGCCTGGGGCCTCTTCGGGCTCCCACTTGCTCCTCATATGCTTATGCTATGGTGTCAGAGAAACTTTCTTGATCATTACCTGGGATCTCTGGTATAGCTCTTAGTCTCTGTGTCTGTCACTTGTTTCTTTCCAAGGTAGGCAGACAGCAAAAGGGCATGGGAGGCAGAGGAGGTGCAGAGCTTAGGGGGTTGTGAGTTCTGCTTGACCCTGAGTTCAGGTAACTTTGCAATGGTTTCAGGACATGTTTGGGACATGAAAATAAGTGTTGTAACTAATTGATAGAAAATTCGAGCTCAAGCAACATAAAATGCTGAATGGATTCTGGGACAGTTCATAAATCTGAGGAAAAATTGAAAGCAGAGAATATATATACACTTCCTCTTTTTAAGTTATGCAACAAGTTTGAGTGGTTTATCTACTGAGACCAGTAGTGTACACATAGTAAATGAGACACAGCCAGCTCAGTTTTTGATCAGGGGTAACAATTATTTGAGGGTAAGTGTTCCCTGGCATCCCACTCTGTGAGGGGCAAAATATGATGCTGTTGCCAGAGAAAATACCCAGGCATCCAGATAGTGTCTCTGGCATTTGCCCACCACACATGGAAATGTCCTCAGTGGGGACTGGCCCGGCTGCTGTTAAGCCATATATTGATTCTGCCATGATGATATCTAGGAATAACCTGAGAATCCAGAGTTATCACTCTCATAGCTTAAAGTCAAAAGTTTTTCTAAAAATTGCCATTAATTTTAGTATATGTTAAAATGTGAGAATTAATAGAACTAAAAATGCCTTAAGTAGGTGCTATGACATCAATAGAGCAAAGCTATTTGCACAAAGCCGGCTAGACTCCAACATTGCTACCTCCTGATCTCCCTCGAATGTTTTCTGGCTCATATTTACTCATCTGTAAAATGGGGCTAGGAGTACTAGGTGCTATTGGGGGTATAGAGTTCCTTGTCCTAACAGATAAGTGCCATTGAAACCAAAAATATTAAATATGCAGGGCTGTCGCAGTATAATTAATAAAGCACATGACTGGTTCCCTCCCTTGAGTTCCCACTCCTTGAGGATCCACGTGCTCTTGCTGTTTCTCTGTAAGCCACTTTCACACACGGTCCCCACACCTGAGACTCACATCGTGTTCTATGGGCCATGCTAATGTGGCCCCATGCCACACTAGCCCCAAACACTCTATAGGATAGCATGGCTTCCTGTCACAGACTATATTCACACTCCCAACAACCTAGTGAAATCATTACTCAACAAACAGACAGATTTATATGTTAAATACTCAATGTACAATACATCCACACAATTAACTTACAACCAATTGATAAGATAAATTTGCCTATAGAAATCCACTCCTTAATAAATATTTATAACAACCTATATCTATGTAGAAATGCATGGCAAAGATCATTTACATCTGCCTCCATGTTGCTTTCCCCTTTCTCCTCCTTCTCCTTCTAAAACCTCTGTCCCTGCCTCCCTTTCTTCTAGTCCAATGACATGCCTCACTTTATCTTGTACCTGTCTTCACTTGCATAATGACATCCACCTACACAGTGTTGTCTCTTCCAAGGAAGAGATTCATAACATGTTTTTCATCTTGCAGACTGGAAGCTGAGGTGATTAATAGCCTGGTAACCTTGAACTAGCTATCTGACCAAGACCACATTAGCTCTTCTCATAGACTCCTGAGATGTGCATGCAGTCAATCTGTAGAACCCATCTGTAGGGAAGAGATCACATGTACTTTACAAAGAGTTTCAATGAAGTCATGCATAAAACTTTACTGTGTACATAGGACTGAGTAAATTATCAAGGGACAACTTTTCTCAAATTCAGGCTTAAATATGCCTAAATTTCTCTGCTCGGTGTCAGACTCTTGAAATTTGAACCAACACTAGCTATTGAGTTGTGCTGAAATGGATTTTCTTCTTGCCTCCAGCAGATCACTATTCTTTGGACCATGATGTTTACAAAAACTGACCCCCAACATACACACAATATACTTGTCAGTAAATGTAAGAACTAAAGACAAAAGAAACAAGACTTTGCACTAGGCAAAAACAAATGACTTATAGAGTATATATGAGTCACTTGTCTTTACTTGTGACTTATTCATGGATTCTTCTGTCCACATTTAAGCCTGAAGATATCAGTCCTGTTGATGGCAAAGTGGTGGAAATGTCAATCTGGTTTGTCTCCCTAGAACAGTCCTGCAGGCAGTACTTTCCTGAGAATATCTTCCTATTTTACATTCTGTCTATTAATAGCAGCTGACTTCTCAGACAGTCTATTAACAGGCAAGGCTGTCTGTGGGATGAAAGGCTGTAGCAGAAGACCTGGATCCTTGCTCTGTTTTCCCACAGAGGGAATGCAGATGGTCCCAAGGAATCTGTAAGTGAATCCATCTGACTCCCAGGCTAGGAACCACTGTATTTCCAGCAATCAATGGCGTTACCACAAAGGACAGCTTAGTAATAGCTTAGTCAACAGCAAGGTTTCTGATTGTCCTCTTTCGTAGATGCTTAACAAATAAGCTCAAGAGAGTACACAGGTTTGATTTGAGCCCCAGGGAAAGCTGCAGTGTGCTGTTCAAGGCAGCTTTTTAGGTAAAATCTGAAGACTGGCTGTCATTCAGTGTCTGCATAGGTGCAAGAAGAAAACAGATGCACTGACTTTTTCCTTTTTCTCTAGTAAGTTGCAGAACATTTACCAGACTTGAAAGGAGCATACATCATGAAGTTGATTAACTCACTGCTAGCACTGAACCTGGGGACAGCTTTAAAAAACAATTGTGCTTTTTCTTGGAAATCCCAATCTCACATTTAGAGCACCCCACTGCAGAATTGCCATCTGATGTGATTGTTCTCTATTGCCTCACCAATTCTTTTCCTGGCTTTTGAAACTCAGTTGTATAATATAAATATGGAGATAGAATGAAAGAGAGGAAGGGAGAGAGGGAGAAAGGGGGAGGATGGAGAGAAAGAGGGAGAGAAATAGAAGAGAGCGAAAGGGAGGAAAGAGAATGAGATGAGAGGGAAGGTGGTGGGGGGAGACTTAAGTGACTCACAACAACTGCTGTTTTCCTTGATGCTGAAGAAGTTCCATTGATACATTATCAAAACTTATTAAAGTTTTCCTTTCTCTGTCACTACTCAGAAAAATATAGAACTCTCTGTCTATTTTGTAGACTTGAAAGATTAAAAAAAACTAATGTTCTTGAGCTAAAGGAAAAATATTGTAGACCCTAGGTCTTTGAGTGCATTTTAGACTATCATGTGTCTGGGCCAATGTTAACTACATAACACGGATCTTCTTTTCCTGGGTTCTGTTTCATAACAGATTTACAGATGTGTGGGAATTGAGCTTGCCCCTGTCTTAGTTCACTTTTTATCATTTATTTTTATTGTTGTTCATCAAAACAACCTGAGCAGCAGGTACTTGGGGAAGAAAGAGTTTAATGACTGGCCGATCTCAAGTCATATTCTGTCACAGAAATAAATCAGGGCAGGAGTTCAAGCAGCAACCTAGAAGTAGAACCCATGAAAAAGTTCTACTTATTGGCTTGATCCTCAGTGCTTGACCAGCTTTGATTTCTTATACAACCCAGGACCACGTTCCAAGTGATGGCACTGCCCACAGTAGCAGGCATCAATCATTCATCAAAAGATTTGCCCAAACACTAGTTTATAAGCCAATCTAAAGCCATTTTCTCAGTTTCTCCCTAGAACCTTCCTACAAGCCGCACTTTCACAAGACTTCCTCTCAGATGACCCCAAGTTATGTCAAGCTGACAAAACAAAACAAAAACAAAGAAACAAACAAAGTAGAAAGTCAAACTAGCCAGCATAATTCCTGTTTCCATTTTCTGGGTTTGAACTAGCCAACTGAATGAATCAGAGACTCCATTTCACAAAGCTATGCAGACAAGGGGCCTGGAAAATGGAGAGAGCATTACTAAACTCTTGCCAGCTTGGCTGTGCTTGATCTCTTGTGGTTTTGCTCATGGAACTAAATGAGACTCCTTTTTGTTTTCTTTCTAGGACATAGTACCAGCATGACTTTCTCATTTGGGAGACCAAGTCATACACACTTTTAAACATATTATCCAGGGCCCACTCCTAACAGCAAGCAGATCCTGGTATTGATCTTGAAGGAACAATTATATTTTTAGAATCGTGGATACTCTTTGGATAGCAGTGAAATGGGAATCCTCAAAGAAATTTGCTATTACCCAGTGATATTTTTCCTATGTGTATTGTTATGTTCATGAATTGTTTTTGATGGCTAGGATAGAACGTACCAGCTTCAAAACTTTCAATTTCTTTCTAGAACTCTTAACCCCAACACCATAGGAATGATCTGCCTTCAAAAACTGAGTAGTGATAAACAGAATCTTCCATTCCATCCCTCTACCAGCAAGCTGAGAGACTGTCTAAAAGACATATTAATAGGAAAAATGCAGGACACTCCAGAGGGCCAAATGCTTGGTAATATCAGAGCAAGAATTACTGTGGGGAATCAAAGACAGACATAAAAGAGAACTGTGCTCACCCTGCAGACCGTACAGTGATACAGTTTGTCCAAGTAGTATTGGAAGGTCTATCTTCCATTATGTAAGTTTTTATCACTTTTAAATGTGTTCTAGTTGAGTTGGCATGTTTTATGATTTGCTTTGCTTCAGTGATAAGCACATTGGCAAAGATTAGATTAAAATTCCAGAGGTATTTTTTCATTTAAAAGGTGGAGGTTGAGAGAAATCAGTCTGGGTGTGCCTAGGACAATAATATGGAAGTGAATTTCGAAAGTCTTTCTGCTGTTCACTGCGAGCAGGAACTCCTGCCGAATGTTGGGAAATGAATCATAGAACTAGGGTAAAGACAGCAGGCTCTCAGGTAGCAATCCTTCCACCCATCACTTCTGTACACTGTTGTCCTAGTGGGTGAACATTTGTACACACTGGCAGTTAGGTCATTTCCTTTCTGTTTTGTCAATAAATAGACATGTTGATCTATTCCTTTAGTTATTTTTAATTTATTTTTATTATCTAATAATCTTCTATTCAGTTTATGAACACCAAAATTAATGTTTGCCTTTTTGGAGTACCGCAGACACTGTAAGCTAACAATCTACACAGAGAACTTAGGGAGGGGAGTTCTTGCTAACCTGTGGCATATCTCTCAATTCCACACGAGGAATTGCAAACCAAGTGTGTGGGTATTTAACTGTTTTTGTGTTGGATCAAGGACACCAAGTCCTCAGAGACCTTCCCTTTATGAAACCATTTGTTGGAATAATGGATTGGCCACAAGGAAAATAAGCTTCCATTACTAAAAACATGAAGACGATTTTGGAAGGAATGACCTGGACTGAATTATCTTACCCACCTCTGGAAGATTTTGCAAAATGAATGAGACTCATATATGCAGATAAATACATCATACTTTGTTTAATTTTCAAAAGACTGTTAGAGCTAAACCTTTATTGACTCTTTCCAGTTAGTACTTACAGTGTATTATAGTATTGTCCTCCAGGCGGCGCTGTCTCCTCAGTACGGGTCTAAATCCTCTCACTGGTTCCTCCCTCCAAACCAAAGGCAATGTAATCCATCAGACTTTAGTCTCCCTGGATATAGTAGTTCTAGGCTCATAACCCAAGTCTCACATCTGAGAGTTATCTCTGTGTTTTGTCTAGACTAATTCTTCTTGGGATGGTTAAAGAGGGTGTGAGCACACAGTGACCACTGCTCTGAGTATCTTGTTGATTTCTTCAGCAGGCCTTTCAATAGATTGTGGCTATAGTCAGCACTCCAGGACTTACAGGAGGGAACTGTGAGTTTAGACACCTTGAAGACAGTATCATGTATGTTAGACAGGGCCCAGTGCCTCACTGAGGGACTCTTAACTTCTTTCCTAGAGGGGCCTCATAAAGAGAAATTTCCCTCTGGTTTTAAATGGAACTGTCATGTAGATTTCTGTAAACCAATGTCCTCAAGGAACCAACCACCTTCTGTAGTGGAGCCTATGGCGGAATGGCAGGACATGAGTGTCAGCATGTATGTCATGTACAGAAAGAAGTATACGATTTTCAAAACTCTCAGAACTTAATGTTGGTACATATGCTATGCTTCCTAAAGGTGCTGGGGTTCTGGGTCTATTACATAAAAGTGTCTCACAGAGTCTCAGAAGCATTAAGTAATATAACTTAGAAAACAGTGCATAGTAAGTGTTCATTAAGTGGCATGGGATAACTGACTATGGCATTCTTCAGTCTAAAGTCACCATAGGGTTGGGACTTGTATCTCACTCTAGATTCCTTCACGGAGAATGGTTCCCCACCTTTGTCCCTATGTGCTACTGGCTTTGATCCTTCATGCTTATTTGACACATTCATCCTAAAGCAAGCAAGCAAGCAAGCAAGCAAGCAAGCAAACAAACAAACAAGGTCATCACTCCCCACTCCAGAAGTTAAATGTACTTCTGGTATCTCTGCCCATTGTTGGGACATAATATCTCTCTTGTGTGGCAAATGTGCAGGAGTATATAGTAACAAAAATCATTCAACCTCCTGTTGGGCATTTTTAGCATGTAAATGCAGATTTGTAAACCACGTTGGAAAGACTATCAATGAAAGACCTCTACCCAGAAAAGACCAGGTTCAAATTCAAGCTCTAATGCTCTCCACCTGGCCAGTGGCTGGACCTCTGCTTTATGTGCACAGGCCAGCACTTTCTCCTTTGATGATAAAAGGTTAGGGACATTAGTGGTATCACCATCATCACACATTCCACAGAGCCTGTGCTCGCTCCTTCCCTAGCACAGCTATTTCTGAATTCACCACACATTCTTGCCCACCAAAAGGCAATCAGGAGGAGACGATTCATGCATTTTTTACTTTCCCATTGTGTCCAGCACAGAGTAGAAGTACATTTTCTTTTTTATCGCTAGACCTTTTGAAAAGCAGATGCTTGTCGGCAGACATTCTTACACACCAAATCTTTGAGGAAGATATCTGTATAAGCATCTTGACTAGCTAAAGTCTAGCAGGTGCTTAACTGGTCAATAATTCAGCTCTGGTTCCTCAGCTCTGGTTCCCCAGCTCTGGTTCCCCAGCCCACCACAAGGCCTAATGACATACCGTTCAACGTGATAGTCTTAGAGTCACAGGACTGTCTCTTTCACTTTAAAACAAGTGCACTGACCACATTGTGTCTTACCCAATAAGGCACACTGTTTTCCATGGTTCAAAGTTAAGCTTTTATTCAGTTTTAAATTAAAAAAATAAATTTCATTATTAAATAGTGAGATGGGTCTAACTAATGTTCAGAGAGTTTGTCACTCAGGAACCAGGGGGTCACAATTAATGGGGGGACATCATCTAAACTAAAATTATTAGACTTGTATTGTTTGTGAAAAGTTCAACAGTGACATGATTCCAAAGAAACTGAAATACAAAGTTTTAATGGTGTACAATGGAGGGAGAACTGAACCACTTATTTTACTACAAGCAGAAGCTCCCTTCCCAGTGCCAGCCAGCGTGGTTGCTATACCACAGTGCTAATGTCATCAGGTTCATCCGCCTTCTTTTGCCTGCTTGGCAGGGATTTCAAGTATTCCAGGTGTCTCCGGGCATCCTCCTGATTCTGCCTCACGTAGTACACCACATAAGAGATCACCATGGTGAACCAGCCAAACATGGTGACGAGCATGGCATAGTCAGTAGTCTTTTTAGGGAGGTTACAAAGGTCAGCATCATTGGCAGCATTGAGGAATGGTCTCCCAGCATGCTCATCCAACACTGAAGTCTTGCAAATGACATTGTGTGCTGTCTCATGATTGGATGCCATGCTCCTCAGAACTTGCTGGAGAGTACAGTCACAATGCCACGGGTTGTTGGCAATCCTAGCCCTGGCCTTCAGATTATTGAAGGCATTTTTGTGCACGCTTTGAATCCTGTTGTCAGACAAGTCTAGGGTCTGCAGGGTTTCTGCAACTCCTTTGAATGCATGCTCATCAATAAACTCGATGCCATTTTTGGACAGGTTGAGAACTCTCAGTTGATGGAGGTCCTTAAAAATCTCATTGGGGATGGATGTGATCTGATTGGAGTCCAGATACAGCAAAACCGTTTCAGGAGGGAGATCTCTGGGTATTTCCTTGAGATTTGCATTGCTACAGGTGACATTTAACCCCCCAGAGGAAGAGCAAAGGCAGCCCTTGGGACACATACTGGCAGAATGAAAACACAGTATCATCAGGACAAAGCTTTGGAGGAGGAGACACATGGAGAGGGAGCGGGACAGCCACAGGTCGACCAGATTCATCCTGGAACCTCTGCATAATCACGAGTCCATTCCTCATTCACTCCAAGTGTTGCAAGGGTTCTGCCTCTGACCACACTCTGGATTTCTTTCCTGGGTGGTTCAAACGGATGCCGCTAGCACACAGCCTTCATTATTCCAGTCCTTGCTTGGGAACCTAAAGGAAAGGGAAGCAGATACAATTAGCTCTTTAGCGAGGGGGAGGTGCATGGCAATTAAAAAGTGCCCTCAGGTGTA